>NW_009615861.1:0-6677 GCF_000690535.1 Cariama cristata | reverse complement strand
GGGGGGGGGCTCTGCTGGGGGGAGAATGTACTCTCCACCCACTTTTTGAGAGGTCTTGCCAATTCCTTTGTTATTTGGGACAAGATCATCAAATTCAATATACAAAACATGAAACAGATATGAAAATGGTCCAACAACAAATCTTAAAAATTGCAAATGCCAACAAGTCTCTACAAGTATATTACTGGGCCAGAATGAAGGAAAATCATTGTGAAATAAGCTTTTCTGGTATGCAGTTATAGCAAATAATCATGAGGTGATGCCGAGAACTAGACAAATCTGGTATTCGAAGAATGTTAAAAACACTGAGGTCACAAATGCACACTGTAACTTTAGTACCCACTTCTTATCCCACTATTTTGATATTAAATCTAATTCATTCTTCATTCTAAGCTTATAAGCCATGATTTTAACAAACACCTCTCTTGTCTACATGCTGTAATACATGTGGAACAGGAAACAGCATAATTAAAAATGAAGTGATGTTGATTTTGTGTATTGTTTGTTTTTAAAATACTACATTATAAGATAGATTTTTCAGTATATTACAAAAGTAGATATTCTCTCTTGGACCAAAATTTTGAATTTATTTATATTTTTTAGAATGAAAGAATGTTTCCTACACTCTTAGCTCACAGGTAAGCCTAAGATAAAGCACCCAAATCATAACTGCATTGGGCATTTTTAATACTAAAAGCATATTTGCTTGATTATAATCCAGTGTAATATACTGCGTCAACCTACATAAAGTAATTCTGACCTTGTCCCACCAGTTTGTTTTAGAGACACACTAGAATGGATTTGAGTTTAACTGCCTTTACTTAGGTAAAGAGCTAAAACTATAAGTTCTGAAGACATGGAGATGGCGGGGGAAGAGCCGACACAAAAAACTCAGAAAGTTAAAGCCAGTTCTTATATTAAATTGCACACAAATTATTGCAGAATGACAACAGGAATATTAGCAGGTCACTAAAAGAGCAGGTCATTTTATTTGGGGGTAGGGGGTGTTATTACACATTATTTATTACATTAAAAATGCTTTATACCTAATTTTATGTATATACTGGTTGCTCTAGTTCAAGTAACTTGGCAGAGATTCAAGTCAGAATATATACACTTTCAACAAAAAAGAACAAAGACATTTCTGACTTGAAGATTACTGAAAACCTGTTCAGTATCTGCATGTGATCTGTTTTTCATACCTCCTTTTGTTGAAGATATAAATAAAAGATGGTTTCTTATGAAGGTTAAGGAACCAGCCAGTGCAAGGAAAAGACGAGCAAATAGTCTGGGGCACCTGTATGACAAAATCTGGATGGAAAAGTTTCTTCAAAAACATCAGTAGTACCTTAGTTAGATAATACATAAATCCAAAAAGATGGGGAGTGAAAAAAAATTCGCCTCAGGACCATGACATAATGATCAAGTTTATGCTTTTCAAAGTCTACACCTGCTTCTTCTTTACCCTCAATAGAAAACACAGTAGCTACAAGAAACAAAAAAACAAACAAGACAGATGCAGAAAGGAAGAAATCTAGTAACAGTAAGAGTCATATCAAAACAAAGACAGTTGGGATATGGGTCCTTATACAGAAGATGATGTCATGTCCTATTTTCTCAACTTGCATTAAAACCTGCAAGATTTGTGTTATCTGGTCAGGAAAGCTCTTGGGAATAAATTCCAAAAGCCATTCAAAACAAGATTTGGGTATCAGTGTTGTTCTTCTTTGCCTTGGTTCACTCTGCAGCTCAGATTTAATGAGTTGCAGGCTAGGAAAGAACTACAAACTATAAAAGGATCATCATACAAGTAGCATTAACCACAACTAAAGCCTGAACTGCCTTATCTCCAAATCTGTGAAAGCTGGAGCTTCAGAGATCCATACTAGAGGCCAGTTCAAATGCTTAATTTATTACTCTATCACTGATATAGGAAAAGAAAAATCCTTTTTAGTTTATCCTGGTATCCATTACAGCTAAATAAAAGCACCTGTTCAAGTGATCCTTTGACAGCATGTCCTTGAAAAACGTAAAGACCCTGCAACTAAATATACCTGAGAGAGGTCTCTCTTAGCAACATTAAATAAGGTTGTAACACTTCATGGATCAGACTGCAGCATTAATACTCTCATCTTAGAAATTTTCCACTTCTAAAGGTTTTGGCCTGCATTCGTTTATTTTTGACTTTCACAGAGCAATGAAGACAGAGAAAGAAGAAAAGGTTTTGCTGGGACAAGTCCAGGTAAACTGCTGACAAAATTATTGGTTCCACAATACTGGTTCCACAATACTGGTTCCATACTTAGAATTCATTATAAGAAGCCATGCTTATGGCAGATCCCCACTCAGGAGAAATTTCAATACAAAGATAAAATTCTTCATCAGTGACTAGTTCTAAAATAAGCACTTACCGAACAGATCTGAATATATTTATATTTTTCTTCTTCCTCTTAATACAAATTGTATTTTGCATATAGATGTACATAATTTCTTTACTCTTTTACTTTACTATGATCAAAAGCAAACTCCATAAAACTACTCTTTATTAACTTATACTTAAAATAAGGAGGTTTCTTTATTAAAATTCTCACAGTCATTTACCAAATCCTCACCAAAATCAGGACATCAGAACCACACCAGAAGTTATTAAACACCATATTATTAAAGAATAATACAGAAGGAAGAAGGTCATCTAAACAGCCTAGCTCCCTTTTATATCTTCTAACCTGCAAGTTCGTTAATAAACTTTTCTTTTTTCCATCTGCAAATAACAGGTTTTGTATAAAAGAAAACAATACACTCTATGTTACTAGGAAATAGACAAAAGAGTCTAAAAAGCTGTACGATAAAAACTGAAAGATCTGAAAGTGGTTTTGCCAATTCCATGCAATTAGTCAAAAGACTAAAATGCCATACTGAAACAACATTAAGTAGTCTTTGCTTTATAAACAAGCAAACCAACATCTTAACCTCAGGATTTATAAATTCAACTCCTTTTGACTCCTAAGTTAGTGACAGTGCTTGAGGCCAACATGCTGCTTTTGAAAAAATTGGAAACAAGCCTCCAAATCCTTTCCTAGGACTCTGCATGGTAGTGTCAGTCAGACATTGAACCACTGAAATCAGCTGCTTTTGAAAAAATTGGAAACAAGCCTCCAAGTCCTTTCCTAGCACTCTGCATGGTAGAGTCTCAGTCAGACACTGAACCACTGAAATCAGCCGTTTTCTCCCCAAGCCAGCATAGGTGTTTGTGCCAGGTATATGTTCAGAGCACACAGCTGCTCTGCCCTGTACGGAGTCCAGAAAGGAAAATCAGGAATTGCACAAATTGGAAACAGCAAAAAGTCTCTGCACCAAAGTTTCTGTTTGGCTTCTAATTAGATATTACAAGGGCTGATACAATGAGCTGTGGCACACAGAATACGCAAAATTGTGAAGGGTTATCTTAATATTTATTGTTGTTCTTTGCTAATTTTTTTTTAATGAACACAACTAGGATAGACCTTTCATAACGTATTATGAATAAGTACTTGTACTGTATAAAGGCATCACAAAAGTTTTCAGGTTTAAGACATCAGGCTTTAAAACTGAGATGGTTTAAGCCAGCAGAAGAAACCTGCCAATGTAACAAAATTCATATAAAGAGTGCAAATTTAAAAGTTGGTCATATTGGAGGGTTGGGGGAATATCATGATTTACAAGTACTACCGATTAGAAATTCTTGGCACAAAAAGTCTCATCTTTAAAAAAACACAAACTATTAACAAATCTGTTCAGAAAAACGTAAAATACCCTTTATTTTCCATTAGTCTGTTTTCTTGAACTATTAGAAAACATTCCAAACTGATTTACAGTCATAGGAATCAACTTCACAGATAAATTATTTCTGGATTCCCAGAACACATTCAATGACCCAGTTTAAATTTCACAATCTTGTATTCAGCCCAATAGACTGTGTTTGATTAGATGCACATTATCTGCCTTTCTGTTCCTTCACCCAACCCTAGAAAGGATAGCTTTGTGACAACTGGATATACAGTTATAAATTCAACAGACAACAGCTTGCTTTCTGGCTCTCTCCAAAACCAGACAAATTCTCAGCTCCCTGCACAAACACACATTTAAACCAAACCAACCAAACAAAAAAACCCAGAAACCTCAGTCAAAAAATTGCCTAGATTATAGCACTTCAAGTATAAAAAAGTTCCAATTTCCTACAGAAGGCTGACAAATAATGATCTGTAATAATGAGCTGAAACAAAACACGGGAATTTTAAACACCAAATTGGTAAGTGGTTCTGAGGTACTTCACTTCAATGCCTTACTGGATTACTACATTTCTCCAAGTTTCACTTTCCCTCTTCCTCTCTGGTAGTTACAGGAACCTGATCCAACAGTGACATAAAGAATACTTAAGAAAAAGTTTGCTGTAGTTAACAGCACGGACAAACACCTGACAATCATACCTAAAGACCAGATCTCATCTCCTATGGTAATCCACACAGATTTCCTCATTCATCACAATTCTGATATCTCAGCTTGGTATCTTCCCAATGAGTTACTACTGTCTCTCTCTGCAGAGACGCAAACAAGCAGGCAGAGAGCGCGCCAAAGCCTTAGCTTTTCAGATTAACGAATCTAAAAAGAACCTCAAGAGACTATCCAAGCTATTCCCCTTTTCATGCCATACTATTAGCCTCACACAAGTCATTCCTCATAGGCATCTCTCTAACATTAAAAACAAATAATACTGCTCGAAACTTTCATTCTAAGTGATGTGACCTCCATCTATTTAAACGTTTCTTACTGTTTACTCCAAATCTTCTTTGCTGTAGAATCCATTGACCATTACCCACCTTATTTTCAAAGGACAAGGAGAACAGTTAATTCTCTTTGCTTTATTTAATTCTTCTCATGTCTAACCCCTGGCCAGCTCACAATAGCGTTTACCTTTCTTCAAAAGCTAAGCTTCCTTGATTCATGCTTAGCTCAAGACGCACAACACTCTTGTATGCTGAGACAAAGGATGGAGAAATGCCGACACCTGTACACTACTTAGACAAGGACAGTCAACTGCATATGGCCCAAGAAACAATTGGAAAATAGTAGTTTCATATAACAATAGATCTGGATGTTACTGTGCACATAAATACATCTCTAATCACTTCTATTTGGGAGAGCATCAAAACAGCACTGTAAACTCAGAAGGTACAGCACTTATAGTACTTTTAACTGACTTAAAAGTAAACTGGTTTGTGTTGTTCTGGACGAGTTTCTCTTTTGTTGTTTGCATTCCAAACTTACATGATTTGTCTTCATATAGAATTATCCTGAAGTAATTTTCAACGATGATTAGTCCAAAGTGGAATAGGTCACTTAAAGAACCTCTTCTGATGTTAAGAACATGTTCAGCTATTCAAAAACTCACACACTTTAAGGTCATGCATTGCATTCATCCAAGTTAACTTTCAAAAATAAACAAAAATTTTTGGAAAAAGACAAAGCACATCCATAACCAGGCTATTCTATAAAGCATTCAAGGAAAATAAAGCTGAAAATAATTTAAAAATAAACATTTTCCCATAATTTTTCCTCTCAAAAAACAAATTATAATAGGATTTCTGCTCTTCAGTTTTGGTTTCTGGAGATATTGCCCATTTTCATATCATGTGTTTGAGTTATACGTTGCTTTTCCCTTTTAGTCTTGACCATTTCTTAGTGCCTCTAAACAAGCATGAAAAATACTCACAAATGTTATGTGTTCACA
This sequence comes from Cariama cristata, assembly GCF_000690535.1. NCBI lineage: Eukaryota > Metazoa > Chordata > Aves > Cariamiformes > Cariamidae > Cariama > Cariama cristata. The sequence goes on along the minus strand of NW_009615861.1, from coordinate 910 downwards.
CTGAGTACATACAGACAACAGTATAAACCAATAGCGAAAAAATTCTTACTGAAACATAGTAGCCACAAAACCATTTATTCCAAGGGTATTACACTCTCTAGAGTCTTGTACCCTGTGAAACTGAAGAGCACAGAGAATGCTCCGTAATCCTGCAGACTCTCAAATCTCAGAGGACAGGAGGAGAGAAAAACACCACATTTGCGTGAGAATGTTAGACCAGCTGGACACAGGCTGATAGGACTGTTGAGGGGAAGAACTACAGAGCGTTCTTAAATACCCACAGGAGAAGGAACTCAAAGAGTAAGAATGATGATACTGATATGGTTCCATCATCGTAACACTATTTAAATGAAGCATAATCACATTTGCATCACTACATTCAGTGAGTACCTCCATTATCGCCATCATTACATATGGAGCTTTTTTTGAGTATCAAAAAATATTTCATAAGCAAAATTTCAGGACCTTCAGGGGAAGTAGGGTCTCCAGGAGAGAGTCTCACAGATGAGTCTATTAGTTATAAGCCAAAAATACCAAGATACTCACAGAGTTTTGTAAATGTTACAACACCACAACTTAACTGCGGGTCTCAGAATCTCCTACGCTTGACTATTACGCAAAAACCCCACAAGCAGAGACTTACAGAAATGTTCATGTTGCTGTCTTTCCTCTAATTTTTAAAGAGGATAAGAAAAACTTATGGAGATGTAATACAGACACTGAATCCCACAAAAAGCTTAGGTGGAAAAGACAGCCTTATGCAGCCAAGTACTATTTGTGGAAATGACAGACACCAAGAATGAAGAGAAGAAAACCAAACCAAATCATTCTATGATTCTAAAAACATCTGCACTTCTTATAAAAATGGCTTTCTCCTCCAGAAGATTTGAAAATAATGGAACTTAAAATA
>NW_009615860.1:0-5320 GCF_000690535.1 Cariama cristata | reverse complement strand
CCCTTCTTGTAGCTGGGGGTGACAGTAGCTTTCTTCCAGTCTTCTGGGGTGTCCCTCGAGCCCCCTCACTTCTCAGAGATTATGGAGAGCGGCCTCACAACGAGGTCAGCCAGCTCTCTGAGCACCCTCGGGTGGATACTGCCAGGGCCCGTCGATTTGTAGGGGTCGAGCTCCTGTAATAGTTCACGTACCAATGCTTCCTTCACTGACGGTGGGGCTGCGTTTGCATCAACCTGGATTTTTGTTCCCAAGGCCTGGGGCCCTGCAGTGCTAGTAAAGACAGAGATGAAGAAAGTGTTGAGCACCTCTGCCTTTTCAGCATTGTGGGTGACTAATTCACCTCTCCTGTTAAACGGTGGGCCAATATTTTCCTTCTATTTCTGCTGGTTGTTCACATACCTGAAGAACCCTTTCTTGTAGTTTTTGATATCTCTGGCCAATTTCAATTTGAGCTGAGCTTTTGCTTTTCTAACTGCATCTCTGCAGTTTTAGTAGGAAGAAGAGACGCTCCCCAGCAAGGATGTGGGATCACAACCTGACCAAAACAAACTGTTTAACATGTGATGGCTGATCCACATCATCGCTTCCCGCAGCAGCATCCCCTGGTCCCTGCCAGACAATCATTACATGCTTTTGTTAGATTTCTATATATGCGCTTTTCTGTAAATTTAAAGAGGACCTTCCCTTCCAGTAAATTACAGCTTTCTTTTGGCTTTCAGGCCAGTCTGCAGCTCATGTTTTCATACAGTCCGAGTTGCTCGTATTTGGCTTTTCCGAGGCGCTGACTACAGGGAAGGTTAAGCAGTTTAGTGGTTGAATCGCTGGTACAAAAACAAACCTTCAGATTTCTGGTCCAGAACACACACCCAAACAAGAGGCCATAGAGAAGCAGCCCAGCTGGAGCCAAGTATACGTGCTATTGCATTACACCCCCCCGATGTTTATTTACAAAGCAAGCCAAGTAGGACAGCCATCCCTCCAGGGTTCCTTAAACATCTACTTTTCGTGACCAGAAATTGTCCTTGGATCAGGTTTTTGGTGGAGGGTGGGGGTAAAGCAGCCACGCGTGTAGGACCTGCGGACAGCAAGCTTCTCCGGCACATCTACCAAGAGGTGGCATGGGAGAGCTTGTCCATAGCGGCTGTGGGCTCCGAGATACCCAAAACAACAATGGATTTTCTGCACCTGGGCTGGGGCTTTCCTCCCAGAGAGCACATCCATCGTCCCACCCCGGGGGGATCTCAGTTGTCACCACAGAAGAAAACACCCCCAAAAGGGGAATTTCTCCTAAAGACTGGGGAACTTGATATCAGTACCTGGAGCTGCACACCAAAGCCTCTGCTAGCTTTTTACCGTTTCATAGAATCACCGAAAGGTTTGGGTTGGAAGAGACCTTAAAGCCCACCCAGTTCCAACCCCCCTGCCATGGCCAGGGACACCTTCCACCAGACCAGGTTGCTCACAGCCCCATCCAACCTGGCCTTGAACACTTCCAGGGATGGGGCAGCCACAGCTGCTCTGGGCAACCTCTGCCACTGCCTCACCACCCTCACAGTTTCACAAAAGCCTGAATTTTTCTGCCCTCCACACCTACCTGATTAGAGAAAAAGCACTTTTCCCCCCCCCAAGAGAAGAGATAGTTTAATTCTCACTTCGGCATGGCTACACAAGTCACATCACAAGGCAGGTGAAAGCCCTTCACTTTTTATAAAAATGCCTCTGTGTCCTCTAAGAGCTGAAACAGGCTGAACATTAAAAACCATTTCCCAAAACCCCACTGACAGTCATTTGCACTATTTGTCCAAGGGCTCAAAGTCCTCTAGACCTACGGCTCAGAGGCAACACGTTCCTAATTACCTACGTTACAGCATCGTCACCGCCAGATTAACAAAGCATCGGGAGCTGACTGAGGCCATGTTACAGACTGTGATGGGGAGGAGAAGGGATAACTCACCCAGCTTCCCTCTTGGAAAAGATAAGGAAGCTTCCCCAAGGGGTTAAATACCCAAAGGCTGGATTCAGCAGGTTTCCTTAATGAGGATGCTGCTCCCAAGAGACATGACTGGAAAACCTGTGCAGCTGTGAGTGCTTTGGGGAAAGGACCTGAGCTGCTCTGCTGTGGCAATCCCCGCTTAGGGGTCCCGGCTCACCTTCCTCTCCTCTGCTTTGCTTGCCCCATGGGGGACCTGACTCCCTTTTCGCCCAGCGCCTGTTTTGTCCGGTACTGCTGCACGTGCTGGCCCATGTGCGAAAGCAGCGTTAACAGAAATCCATTGTTGCAAAATCCGCTGCCGCAGTCGCTGCAGGAAATCCTCTGCACCTCGCATGCGAGGGCTTTTCAGATCTAGAAATCAGTGATAGCCCACAAGAGCACATGTTTCTCCTCTAAGCACGGCATTTACCTGAATAAACAACCACCCGTACTCGCCTGGCCACATCCCCGTAATTAGGATTTGCCAGGAAAGCTGGGATTTTTAGGGACAATTTCTTTCCGCTTCTGTACCCCAACTCTAGCGTACGTATCCTTCTGCACTCGGGGTCACTCGCTTGCAGGGTGGGCTGGGAGCCCCTAAAGCACTTCAGCAACAGCCTCTGCTGTCCCCACATGAAGAAATGCCTGTTGATAAATCACTGCTGCCCTTCAGTAAAAAAAAAAAAAAAAAAACCAACAAAAAACAACAAAAACATAGGAACAGAAAGTAAATGCATATATATCAAAGCTCTACATTAATATTTTTCCCCCCAAACTACACAGCTCAGCAGAGCCAAAGAGCCACCTCCCAGAGCTGGTGGCCACCTCTAGCCTGGCTATAAGCTTTGCCGTGGGTGTTTTGGGGTACAAGGGGTGGCAGCGAGCCGCCCTGCTCTGATGAGCCCAGCCATCAGTCCAGGAAAACCCTTTCCCTGGGAAACTTGCAGTTTGTCTATTCAGTGGCCACTTGTGCTATTTGACAAGCCAGTTTTGGAAGAGCAGAGCCAGGCACCTTGGTGCTGGTGAGGAGGGGTCTTGGGGTGAGCATCCCAAAATGCCGCATGCCCCTGGATGTAGAGCCAGAGTCGCCACACAAAAATTCTGGGTGCTTTAACAGCAGCTGTGCAAGGAGGTAGTGCTGCTTTATAAATGTATGTCGTTTATACCTGAACTAGCCAGTTTTATACCTGACCTTGCCATTCAGGCAAGGTTCCCTGAGAGCTCGGGGAAGCAAAAGGGCAGCGGTGCCCATCCCGGCACCAAGGCAGAGCTGGGCATCATTCGGCAGGCGCTGAACCTTCCCAGCAAAAGGCTTTTTATTCCACGAGGTGGTGCTCAGGCCTTGCTCACGGAGTTTGCTTGATGACACGGACAAGGATGCGGTCAGGCTGGAGGATGGAGGTGGCTGGGTACCACACCAGGCTCCCCATGGGGCTGCAAACCTGCCAGTCCCAGCCCTGCCAGTGGAAAGACCCCCCAAACCACCTCCCCCCTTCATTTGCCAGGCAATGGCAAACGCTGAGCCCAAGGTCCCTGGAGCATCGCCGTGGTCCATCAGACTGGGGGGGGGTGATGTGCCGTGGCAATTCCAGCAGCCCTGCGGCCCCTTGCGCTCTGAGCCGGGTGGGCCGGCACAGGAGGTCCCTGAGCCTTTGGGGGTCATGTTGTTACCGAAAATCGTAACTGAGAAAACTTTCTAAACCAAATGAGAGTTGAGAAAGCCCGCATGGGTTTATTGCAGCACTGGGTGCATGGGGGATCTCTCCTCCTAGCATGCTCTCCAAGCCACATGAAGATACACTTTATATCCAATAAAATAATTGCATATTCACAGCACACTGCATATTCATTGTTATTCACACTTAGGATTGGTTCCAGTGTTCGCGCTTCTGATGTAAATCAGTACGCCCCCTCCGTTAGCACTAATGAAACCTCTCTATCAACCGCGCATGCTCCCCAAGCAGGGTTTTGCCCTCTTTTGGGGGGGCCATTTGAGTTGGAGGTCGCGATCTCCCACTACCGCAGTTACCTCTGTCCTGGTCTCAGCTGATTAACTACTGATGTCTGGGGGTTGTAACCTTTTATCAGCTTGGCTCCTTTGATGTCTGGAACTCCCTGTCTTGAAGGGCTCTCGTTGCATTCTTACCTACTGAGATAACAGCGTCCCTTTTTTTTTTTTTAATCATTTGTTCTTTGTTTTCCAAGTGCTTCCCAACCTTGGGATGCCAGGCTAAAGAATGTGCCTGTTCTTCTGTTAAATTAACTAAATTATTTAACCCTTTGGTGTCATTGTGGATGCTACCCCACACCTGGGAATCTGCAGGCAACCCCCTGCCCTAGCCTGCTTAAACCTCCATGTCCCCACGGCACCGGGTTACCTGGTGTGGCTCCCCTGGGGGCACCGGGGCCTGATGCCCTGGTGTGGGGCATAGTGGGCACGTGCAATTTTTGATCCTTTCTGCTGGAAACCACGAGCTCTAGCAAGGCAGAGCCCTGACAGCCGGTGCTACTGGTAGCACCAGTGAGATACGCAGTGTTACCCTTGTCCTGGTGGTCCCGGCATCAAGCACCCATGCACGATCCCTAAGAACTAAAGTCTATGGACCGAAATGGGATCTGCCACTTCCCCGCGTGTGGCCGCACACGCCTGTTTTAGCAGCTTCTCGGACAGAAAAAGCAACCTGCAATTGCATAAACAGTGATTAACTTTGGGCACCACCGGCGGCACGGCTCCGGCGTGTCGAAGTCCAGCCTGGCTCACGTGCGGGGACCAGCGGTGGGAATGGCGGTGGCACGGCCAGAGCGTTATGGTGCTGCTGGAAGGGTGGTGGGGCCGGCAAACGCCCCGGCAATGTACGGGAGGGTGCGATGGGGATTTCTCACGGCGGGAGATGGATGAGCTGAGGGGGGGTGATGCTCTGTGGGGCACCCCAGCAAGGACAAACTGCCTGGGGAAGCAGGGAGCCCTGGGCAGGAGGTGGTGGGGTTCGATACCCCAAGGGAGCCATGTGCGGGGCCGGTTGGCTGAATTGCATCCCTGGAGGTGATGGCTGTGCCAGGGATGTGCTGAGGCCAGAAATCCCCCCTCGTGCCTGGGGACTTGCCTTGCCCCCCACCCCAGCACGCTGCTCATGGCAGTCAACACCAAAGTGGGCAGAGCCTTAGGGACAGCAATGCCTTTATTTCTCCGTTAGGCTGGAAGTGAAACCGTGAGGACAGGAGGTTTTTCTCACCGCTTTATTTACTCGCGTCGCATCAGTGCACGAACAACGCTACCCTACGCCGTGTAGCACGGTCGCGGTTACATGGCTGTCTAGCACAGCAAACCCCTGCATCGCTGTCACAGCG
>NW_009615859.1:0-12817 GCF_000690535.1 Cariama cristata | reverse complement strand
TCTTCCCAGGCACAGAGGTAAGGCTGACAAGTAGACACAGGCTGAGGTACTCAAAGCCTCAGACTTCACCAACAACCCTCTCCAAGGCCTCTATGCTTAGTGAAAGAGTTCAAGGAGGAGAGGAACAGTGATAGGTGAGGATTGAGTCAGGGATTATATGGGCAATCTCAACTGTCACAAGTCCATGGGACCCTATGGGCTGTATCTGAGAGTGCCAAGACAGCTGACCAATGTCCTTGCATAACTATGCTCCATCGTTTTGAAGGCTCAGGGAGATGAGGGGAGATTCCTGACATATGTGAAGAAAGTTGCACCCACCTTCCAAAAAAACCCAATAAGTCAACTTGGGGCAATAGAACCTCACTTTGGTGCCTGGAAAAATCATGGAGTAATTCACCTTGGAAGCACACTCCTCCTCACATGCAGAAGAAGGTAACTGGCGACAGTGAGCATGGAGTTACAAGTTGTGCTTGACCCATCTGCTTGACCCTCAGCATCCATTTCCTAGAATCTTTAGATATTTTTAACTCATGAAGCTAAGCAGCTTTTCCCAAGAACTGCAGTCCTAGGGCTGCAAGTGTTATTCCTCCTCCCATCCTTATTTAATCATTGTTGAAAATAAAAATGATACAATCTATGACTCAACATTAATATTACACGTATAATATTAATGTAACAGCGACGTAGTAAAGTAACAGTGATGGCTGGCTGCTTCCTCGGAGGATGAACTGAGCAAGATGACAGAGTCAGCAGGGCTGGTGCCTCGCTGCCCGGATCACAGTCCTGCACTATGTCTGAGCCAGATGAGCAGGACAGCCCTGGAGATGGTAGCCAGGTTGAACTGAGAGTCCAGATCATAAGGCAAGTCAGGTCCAGGGGTCAAGTCAAATAAGTTGGGTCAAGTCAAATGAGTCAGATCCAGGCCAAGCCAGGAAGCCAATCCGCAGGTGAGAGTCAGGTGTGGTGAGGGTAATCAGGATCAGATACAGCCCAGTCATCATTGTCTGAGGAGAAAAAGCAGTTCTTGGAATGGTACAAAGCAATGAAGGAGAAAATTTTTGACCTGCAAGAACTGATTCATTGTCAGCAAGACGTGAAACTTTTGAGAGGCTGCAGGAGTGAGACTATGGTGAGGATCATCTCCCATGCTATGAGAAAGATGGTTATGAAAATGTGTGAGTGGACTGCCATATGGAAAGTGACCCTGGCCTCTGCTTGTTCCTGTTCCTGTTTGTGTTCCTCAAGTCTAAGACTGTAGTGCTAATGGGCTAAAGTACACAGGGACATTTCAAAATAAAATTTGAGGAGAAAGGTGTTCAGTGAGGTTACTGTAGCCTTTCTCATTTCAAGTGATTCGTGTGTACATTGTTACCAAAGAGCCTGTACTAAAAAAAGAACTTAGTGTCATGCAAACCTTGAGCACCATGTTAGCTCTTTTTGCACGCGGTATGAATTATATCTTATCAGTTAATAGGTTCTCATATTCCCACAGTCTTTTCCTAAATCACTGTCCCAAATTCATTTAATGCAAATAATGACAGCTTCTCCATTCGCCTCTGAGATTGTTTTTTATAGGACATCAGCCATCACACTGCTGCAGGCCAACATGAAATTACATCTCAGTTTGATTTTAATGGAAATCCCCTGCGAACACAATGTTCCAACAGCCATAAACTGTACTTGCTCCGCAGGCCATTTCATTGCAGAGTGGCTAAAAATACTGGTGCTCTCTCCTGCGCTTTGTGCTTGCTGTCTCCAAACAACTCAACCTCCAAACAACAACCATCATGTGTAGATATCATAAGAAGTGGAGCTCAGTTTCAGTTGGTAATTAGTCTTAATATTTTTTATTTTCCTTTCATGGTGTGTATGGAGTTTGGGGTAACTGGTGGACCTAACCAGAAGACTATTGTCCATTAAGAAGGTAGTGATCTACAGAACAGTTGACCTGAGCAGTCACAAGCCTGTGTTGTGACCAACAGTCACAGGCTAGGTTAACAAGACAGGTCCAAGGTCGAGGCAGGAAAGCCAAACAACACCCCAGGAACAGGGCTAGGGACAGGCACACCTAATACACAGCTCAGGAAGGGACTGAAGTCCCAGGACTGAGTTTAAATGGAGCCTCTGGGCTGTGAGCATGGGTGGACGCCCCAGGAGAGGCTGGTCGAGGTGATTAGGGACTAGAAGTGCCCTCACAAATTAGTCCTTGACAAATTCTTGGCATGGGACACTGCTAATCAGGAGGAGATGTTTGACCTCCAAAGTGAGCTGCTGCTAGAGAAACACATTACTGAATTTTCATCATCAGGACTCAAATCCTATGACTACCTGCAGTGTGTATGAAAGTTAAAGGCATCACTCGAAATGAAACAAACAGAAAACATCAATTTTGAGTTGCTGAGGGACCCCATCTTGGACTATGGCATAAATTCAAACAGTGATACACCTCAAAAGATCATGATAGTGCAGTGCTCTGTTGTCAGGAACAAGAACTATGTGATAGAAACAAGACCCCTTCAGAAGACGCAGAGATGCTCTGCAACAAGAAGATACTCACAAAAAATTTTAACGACCTTCCCAATAGTTTTGGATCACTAGTCAACTGTTCACTGTTAGGAACATCCTTTTTCTACTATTCTGACAAGGCATGGCAACTGTGGAAGAAATTACTTTGTAAAAACTTGTCATGGTTGAATCCCAGCTGGCAGCTAAGCCCCACACAACCGCTCGCTCACTCTGCCCCAGTGGGATGGGGGAGGGAATCGGAAAAGTAAAAGTGAGAAAACCCATGGGTTGAGATAAAGGCAGTTTAATCAGTAAAGCAAAAGCCCCATGTGCAAGCATAGCAAAACAAGGCATTCATTCACTGCTTCCCGTCAACAGGCAGGTGTTCAGCCATCTCCAGGAAAGCAGGGCTCCATCACGTGTAATGGTTACTTGGGAAGACAAACGCCATCACTCCAAACATCCCCGCCTCCCTTCTTCTTCCCCCAGGTTTATGTGCTGAGCATGACGTCATATGGTATGGGATATCCCTTTGGTCAGTCAGGGTCAGCTGTCCCAGCTGTGTCCCCTCCCAGTTTCTTGTGCACCCCCAGCCTCCTCGCTGGTGGGGTGGTGTAAGAGGCAGAAAAGGACTTGACTCTGTGTAAGCCCTGCTCAGCAATGATGAAAACATCTCTGTATTATCAACACTGTTTCCAGCAAAACATAGCCCCATACTAGCTACCACAAAGAAAATAAACTCTATCCCAGCCAAAACCAGCCCAAAAGTCTTGGAGAATGCCAACTGCTTGCTTTTTGCTATGCCTGAGTGTCATGTTCAGTTACAGTTGTTGGCAACTGTTGCATCAGAACTGCAAATCTGAAAAGAAAAAAAAAAAAGAAACTGCTCTGCAAATATTTTTTTTAATCAAATTTGTGGTGGACTTAGCTGAAGGTCTTAGTGACTGTCCATACGAGGAGAGGCTGAGAGAGCTGGGATTGCTCAGCCAGGAAAGGAATAGGTTTAGGGGTATCTTAGCAGTGTGTATAAATGCCTGATGGGAGTGTGTAAAGAAGATGAGGCCAGACTCTTCTTGATGTTATCCCATGGATGAACAAGAGACAATGGGCACGTATTGAAATACATGAAAAGAACTGCACCTTCTTCCTTGTTCAAAATACGTGGTGCTATTTAAGAACCCCTGAGGTAAGCTCCAGGTTGTGTCCTTAGTCAGGCAGATGTATGTATGCCAGTGAGGCCCACTTCTTTTCAGAAGCATTTGAAGTTGCCACTTAGGCAGCATATGAGTACCTGGTTGTCAGTTTAAATGCTTCTGGAGGCTTTTAGGATAAGAACTGATTTTTTTCTGCCAATGCAGCTGGCCATTTATGTACTGAAAAAAGCTACCAGCATTCAGCGCTAAACAGGGAGGACCGAGACCAACATGCTGCCTTGCTATCAGGGCAGGCTTAGGAGCATGATGTCCCACTGTCTGACAAGTGACTTGTACCTTCTGGAGCTGATGATCTGTTAGTGCACCCAGGACTATGCCATCAGTCACTCAGGTACATGCCTAGAAATTTTTCTCTGGCATAGGGATTTGTTAAAAAAAAAAAAGACAACTGTTTTGTGTCTGTCCTCACACTTAGTCAAAAGGCACATATCTCCTCTGGTTTATTTCTATCACATTGCCAAATACTCTGTCCACGATCATATTAACAGCGGTGACCAAAGCCCCTGCAAAGTGTATTTTTATTCTCATGTTTTCTGTTTTAATCAAGGAATAGTGATCAGCACGTTGCTGATCTTGTGACGGGTTGAAGGCAAACAGGCTATAGCCAGAGGTGAACTCTTCCCTGTTGGTTGACAGCATATGTCTCCGTATGGGCTGCAGATATTCTCTCACACAACAGCTGTTCCTTAAATCAAGCTGCAGTGGTTTTGCTAGGGTTTGTTCACCATCCACATATAGAGCCACAAAAGTTATATCTTAGTGTTTAAAGCTGAAAGGGTTCTAAGCATAATTGCTGCTAAAAGCATCGTTATCTAGCAACACAATAACAAGAAGTTTGGGCAGCTGTCCCAGAAACAAATTTTTGTGGCTGCTGACATGGCTGCCTGCCTGTTATGTTGAACGCTTTCATGCCCACCTGGTCAACCAGGTATTTAGCACTGGCCATGTGTAAAGTCTCAGTGCGTCCCAAATGCACCCTGCGTGCCACCCACACTCTCTTCACAAACAGCAAACCATAGATAATAACTGAGTTGCAGGCCCCTGTTGCCAGGGAGCTCATCAAACAAATGCTACCTTTGCTGCACATCAGCCTAATTTTTGCGTTCAGCCAGTTCTACAAAGGCTTGTTGAACAGATCGTGGTGGAGTGGTCCCAAGTGCTCAGTCCTCCTACTCTGGGCCATCAGAACAGAGCGTTGCCTCGGCTGCTTTCCATCTTCAGCCTTCTGCTGCCCAGCCGTGTCTTTGCAGATCAGCCCCATGGAGGAATGTGAGGACAGTGTCACTGCTGTAACTGGGGAGTGACAAAATTAGTGTGCAGGAAGGGTAGCAGTTGTTGCTCTGGTGTGGAAGTCAGTCTCCCAATGTAAAGGATGGAAAACAGAGGCTGGCAAGGCTCACAGCTTTGCTAGCACTGAGGTTGGATCCCGAGCTTTCATAGTTTTGCACCAAAAGCAGGTTGTTGTTCCAGTCTCTTTGATCTTCCCTGTTCCTGGCTGTGAAAAACTCCAGAGGTGCAGACTCCCATGGTGGAAACTGGAGGCACCTCCACAAACAGGATTTTCTCAATGCTAGTCTGCACTGGGGACAGATCAAACAAATCCAGCTTTGATTTATTATATTATTGTGAGCAGCCTTAAATGTAAGCCATCCTTTTAAAAATATATTTCCTTTTCTAGTGGTAGAACAGGCTGCCTTTTTTCCTGGGCTTTCAATTTATTTTGCACCATTTGGCCTGGGTTGTTCTTTTTCTTCTTCGCCGCCAGACTGCTGTCTGGTGCCTCTTGTCCCCATCTTTTTAAAGGGCAAGCACAGGTTGTCCCTGTGCCAGGAGGAATGACAAGTCTTTCTTTCTTTTAAGGCTTTTTCTTTAAATGCGAATAAGCCACAAGCCCTCCTTGATTTGCTGGTGTCTCCAACTTGCCCAGCATGGCCTTGGAAATGTTCAAACATACTTTTTGCAATGTCTTGAGTGATACTTTCAACATGTGACTTACCAATTTCCAAACCCCTTTTCAAAAGTTGTCTGGCCTTTCTACAGCTGAAGTTTATGGAAGGTACCTCCTACATACACAGAATATATGGCAGGCTACAGAGTATACCATCTACGCCTGTGGCACACATAGTAGGAATGCCTGGAAAAACAGGAAAACCATTGCTAACCTGGACTGTATAATTCATTTACAAGGCTGAATCCCTGTAACAATTTACTTCTACCACGTGGGCAGGATTTATTAAGATATCAGAGAGTTCCAGGGCTGCAAATGCTACTTTACAATCAACTTTCTAAAGCAAAATAAAATGTGCTTGTTCTGGTCAGTCTTTGTTTCAACCTGATTGTGTCGATGTGCGGGCAGTGTATTGGCAGACCGTGCAGCTTAGCACCTATCGCAGAAAAGATCTCATTGCTATTACTGCTGGTTAGAACACAGCACAATAATGCAACCAAAAAGTCTACTCCGAGTACTAACAAGCTGGTACTCTACAAGATTTGTGTAGAGGTAGAGCAAACTAAACCCTCTGGTGATGCCTGCCACAAGGTGAACTTTTTTTGCAGGAACCTCTGGCAAAGCCCGCCCCCCCTCCAATATATGCTAAAATCCCAGTTTCACAAAAAGTGTAACGATTTTCTTCTGGTTTAAGCTTTGTTTTCCATATGACAGGATTGCAGGCCAGGCCTATGGCTGGAGAATGGATAGCTGAAGCTTTGTTGTGAGGGTTAATGAGGTGGTTCACTCCTTCCACCAAAACGGACCACCTTTCTGCAAGATATAGTGCCATGTCTACTGCCCAGCAGTAATATTTCAAAGATGACATTTTCATTGATGTCATCCCAGCTGTGTGAGTATTGTACTTCTGCTAGCCCCTTCTCTGACTCATATGAACTCCAGGGACTTAACCAGCTGTATGATGAAGTCTGAGACTGTGGTCTGTCGGAAAATTCCGGTGCTGGCATTGCTGGGTATCGAGAGGTATAAATCACTGTCCACCTTTCTTCTTTCTTCGACCTAATCACTAGATCTCCTGGTCTTGGGAGGCTTCTATGCAACTGTTATATATCTGGGGTGAGCCACACCACATCACCAGCAGCTGCATTTTCCTTCCTTTCCCTTTTGCGGTGCTAACCTTCTCAATTTCATAGAGTCTACCCTTATTTAGATTCAATTTTTGAGGTTCTTCCACATGAAAGGTCCATTCAATTGCTTCGTGACTGTGGTCTATTGAGTGGTACATGGGTACCCCTTTTCACAATTTTAGATATTGAAAATTTCATCCATGAATGCTTATAACCCTTCTCAAATCTCTTGTTTCTTTCAGACACCCTTACATGACCTCCCTTTTTTGATGAATGGTGAAGATTCTTTAATTGAAATTTAGTTTACATTTTAAAATTTAAACCCCCACAAAGTTTAAAGATTTCACTTCCATGGGCTTTGTGGCTGTGATAGTTCTGAGGCAGCTATGGTTATAGCTCCTTACAAACCCTGATAATACATCAATGTAGCAAATAGTGTTGTGCACTATAAAGTATCTCCACATCTTGTTTTTGAGTGCCCTGTTAAAGTGCTCTATGATGGAGACTTTTACTTCATTAATACTAACAAAGCGGTGAATGTTATACAGCTTTAAAAGCTTTTTTGAAGACTGGCATAAAACATCTTTTCCCAGTCAGTCTGTAACTTCTGAGGAGGTGTGCCCTTGGTAAAAATGGATCTAAAATGGCCCTGGCTGTTATGCAGTGGCCTGCGTAATATACCTGTCACCATGAAGATGCACTTAATGCCACCCCCATGTTTGGAAAACTGTTGCACATCCACCAAGGCTGCCGTTGTACCTCCACCTCTGCCACCATCACCTTGTTTATTTTAAAGTGCTTTCTTGCTACCTTATGTAAGCTTTAAGCATCTTGGTTTGCAAGCCACACTGCCACTTGGCTTTTGTTTGGAGAGGGGATTTGCCCTTTCGCTAGTTCAGAGAGGTGATTTATACCCCTAAAGCTTCCCACTTTCCCAGGAGCATAGCGTCTTTTAACAGGAGCTGTGGCATAGACATGTCTACCAACACACCACTACTACACACATTAAGAAATGAAACACGGGACAATCAGTTTAACTCATACACAGAGAAATTTTATTAACTGTGTCTGAGGAGTAATAGTTGCTGGTTAGGCTTCTCCAGCTCCAGCACTGGTGAAGTCTCTCCTATACATCCCTCATCATCTTTTCCTATTAGGAATCTTGCATTAGAGTTTATAACGGGTATGACTAGAAGTCATTGAGTTCCTCCCGTTTCTTGAAGCTGATGATTTACAAAGAAGTAGCTGTAGTAAGATGGACTTTTCTTCTCTCTCTTCACTGTTTGGGATGACTATTCTTCCTTCTGTGTCTGACAAGGCACCTTCACAGGGGTCAGTGGAGTCTGTATGCAGCATTGTGACAGCTATGCCGATGCACAGCAAAATTAGTTGTTGATTTTGGCGGAAGGAAAAATTAAAGTATTCCCAAATCACAAACCACAGCAGAGAATGTGGTCCCTAAATGGTGTGCTTAAGGGGGAAGTTAAACACACTACTGGAAGTCCAATACCCTGTTTGTTTTCAGATTCTGCCACAGTCAAACTTAATCTGAAGGCTTTATAATTGATGTTGCAATTGAATGCATACTGTACTGCATGGAAATGTTCTGTTTTGCTCTTTTTATGCTCTGTTATCTGATAATCCATAATCATACTTATGTTATCCCATTTGTTATCTCAAGATAGTATCCTAAAAACTTCGCTAATGAAATATTTAAATCCTATTTTTGGCTCAGCAAATGTTTTGAAACATGACAACACAAAGAAATTGAGCCAACCAAAAGTTAGAATTCTATGGTTTGATTTCTTAATTTTAATATTAGTTTGATGCTGATTTTTAATATGGATGGTTCTTTCTTTTAAATGTGATCGTTTAATAGACTGGTAAATTCATGAATAACTGATTTTAATATAGAACATTAACATATATCTAGACCATGTTTATTTTGTCAGACCATTTGTGATTAGAATTATAAAACTTGGCAATCAGCAAGGTGAAAACATTTCTACCACTAGTTGTATTTTGGAGTGTGACATTCAGAAAGAGCAAAGTGTTTCATTCCCTTTTCTTACATTTTCCAACTGACACAAGCTCAGTCACTGCATAATGATGAAAATAGCCTTTGAAATCTGATTGTTCAAATGAAAAATGAGATTCTGATATTTTCACCTCCCAGCTGCCATATTAAACTCAGTTAAGATGAAGAATGACAGAACTTTGCTGCAGTTGTCTATCTGCATTTTAGTGACCAGTCTTCACAGTCTAGTACATGGGCAAAAGGCTCAATATATATGTAAATGGGATTTTACCTAACTTCACTTTCTTGCTTTGAATGGCTTGGCTAAGTCTGTAGTGGAACACTGAAAATATGCATTGATTCCTGGCAACATACTTTATCCATTCTGGGCAGAAATACAAAGGTTCAGTCTGAAAGTTTATAATTTCATGATCTTTCATGAGCATTCAGTTAATATGGATTTCATAATGCAATGACACTAGTAGAAGAACTACAGCGATAATGTTGTGATTTTTATTAAAATTAATTTAAATTTCACATTTTGTTACTAATCAATTTAATTACAAATTATTTCACTTCTGTACAAAATATTTCTTACTGAAATGAAGTGACAGTAAGCAACATGTATATGTGGCCTTTCAGTATATAAAGGGAGCTTGTAAGAAAGGTGATGAGAGATGGAGAGAGACAGAATTTTTACCAAGGCCTGTAATGACAGGGCAAGTCGCAACTGTTTTAAACTGAAAGAGGGTAGATTTAGGCTGGACATAAGGAAGACATTCTTTATGATAAGGGTGGTAAGACACTGGAACAGGCTACCCTGGGAAGTTGTGGATGTCCCATCACTGAAAGTGTTCAAGGTCAGGTTGGATGGGTCTTTGAGCAACCTGATCTAGTGACAGATGTGCCTGCTCATGGCAGAGGAGTTTGGACTAGATAATCTTTAAAGGTCTCTTCCAACCCAAACCATTCTATAATTCTATTATCTAAATTGCATTCAAATTGTAAATCATGTATAGTTACAGTTTTGCTGTTAGTCAAAAGAGAAGACTGGAAAACTTTCACTCATATTCACATAAATTAAATTCTCTTAAATTCAAAATATGAATTAAAGTGTCCATAAAGGGGAAGACTGAAAGTAATAACATTACAAAATACTGCTAAAGCAGCTGGTAAACGCAAAAGGAAACTAACAAAAAAGTGAATAGAACAATGTCCAGGAAGTTGCGGCAATCGTTAAGAGCATTCATTTTGCAAAAGAACAAGAGCTGGGGCATGTAGATTATAGAAACAAAATGATTTGTTATCAGAGGTGGTAAGAAGGCACTTCAAAAAATAGATCATTTTATGATGATCTCAGAAAGCACTGTATACAAGTGGTTAGAAAGTCACAGTAGGGCTGAATGAGACAGGCCTAAATCCTGGTGAGAGTGTTAGTTATTAGGTAAAAGAGAGATAATTGCTTCTTTTCTGGTAGTGCACATAGCCATGCCACTCTATTTGGCTCTGTGCCAGGTAATGCTTTATGATCTATGTATCTCTGTTAGTCTGTGTACTGTTTAATTTACATAGCCATGCACAGTCTTTATCCAAGGTTGAAGCAGATAAATTCATAAATTCAGATCCTTGACTCAATACCTTAGTAAGTATTTGGTGAATATAGTATATGATGTCTGGTGTTCCTGAATTCCACACCCTCCTTTGATGTCTTGCTTCTCAATCATACCCCTGCCTCAAACCACAAGACATTTTCATCCCAGAGCTGAAGATTTTTTGTAAATAAAAGCAGTAAGTGTGTTGTTCACAAAGAGGCAGCAACTGACATATTAACAGATACCTTCATAAATACTGCAGAGTCTGCCCAAGCTAATCATGAATACAAATATTCATTGTATGAGCAAGCTGATCTCTGTGTCTCCTTCAATTTTTGCCATTTCCTGGTCTTCTGTTTGAAAAGTTCCAGTCATTTCAACTTATGGCCTCTTGCTGCTCATCCATCTGGGCACCAGTCACACAGCCAGAGAAGACAGAAACAGGTCAAGGATGAGGGAGAGGGAAGTGTGGCCTCATGTGGTGTCCTTCTCAGTCCTTCTGATCAAGAGGAAGGTCTTGGGTAAGAGAAAACACATCTGGTACAGCAGAACCTAGAATCATTTAATAATGAAGGTTGGAAGGGACCTCCAAAGGTCATTTAATCTGACACCCAGCTTAAAGCAGGCCTAATTTGATCAGGTTGCAAGATATGTCTGGTCAAGTCTTGAAAAACTCCAGAGATGGAGATTCCAGAACCTCACTGAGCAACCTGTTCCTGTAATTGACTACTCTCATGGTTTTAAAAGAATAGAACTCCTTATATTTAACCTGAATTTTTCATGATCCAGCTTGTGTCTGTTGACCCTCGTATTACCACTGTACACCTCCAAGCAGAACCTAGTTTTATTTTATCTGTATCCTGTGGTTGAGTAGTTGATTAAGGTCTCTCTTTAGCTTTCTTTTCTTAAGATTGAACAAGTCCACTTCTCTCAACTCTCTTTGTATGTCTTGTGCTTCAACTGCTTCACCATCTTTCTGGCCCTCCATTGTATTGGCCCAGTATGTTCATATCTCTTTTGTAATGGGGAGCCCAAAACCTAACACAGCACTTCAGATGTGATCTCACAAGTCCTGAGTAGAGGGGAACGATCACTTCCTTGGAGCCGCTGATTACGTTCTAGTGAGTATAACCCAGGATGTGATTGGCCTTTGTTGTAAGAGTGCACTGCTAACTCAGGTTCAACTTGTCCACCAGGACCACCAGATCCTTTATGGAAATGTGATTCCTTGACAGCTGTCCCTTAGCCTGTACTGTTGCAGGGGTAAACTGTCTGATGTCTTCAGAAAGCTTTGGTTTCTTTGATCATGACACTTCATTCGATGAAGGATCTACTAGGAGAAGATGATATCCACTTGATAATGAGGAGAACATCCCTGTGAACAGACTTACTAATGTAATGACAGGGTCTTGAACTATGCTCAAGAGCAGGGATCTCAACACGGAGGCAAGTGAGGAAGTGGTGCATATGGAGGAGGTAGCACATCAGAGGAGGATACAAGGAGGACTTTTCACTGTCCTGTTCAAAAAGAAGGGCATTCAGAGGTGTATCATCTCAAATGTCTGGACATTAATGCACAGAGTTTGAGCTACAAGCAAGAATCATTGGAGGTGCATGGACTGTCACAGAGGTCCTTTAACATCAGAGCAGTGCACAAATATGTAGCTAATAACAAGATTTTTCATTCTATATAAAGTGAACTTCTTCAGGAGGGAAATCAGCAGATATGAAGATGTTTTGCCTCTCTTACCGTTGTTACTGCTGTAATAATTTTCTCCGTAATTATTTTGTCGGGTGGGTATAACTACCACATAGGGAAGAAGAGACTTTCTCTCTACAGTCTTTTCAACCTGATACATTGCCATCAGAGGACTCAAAGTGATGATACCTTACATCTCTTGAGTATTTACACAATTTTTTTTGTGTGGAAAAACATATGAAAGGTAATTTCTCCTCCTTCCTCAAATTTTTCTCCTATTTTCCAGTTCATTTTCTTTTCCCGCATCTCTCTCCCAAACTTGCATTTACTTCAGCAAATCCCTGGAATGTATTCCACACTTTGTCGTCAGCAGGATGACCTTTACCACTGAGGGATGAGGGGGAAGGAGCTGTTATTAACATTTAGTAGATTTCGGGGAGTTATCTCCCCTTTACTTGATTATATCATGCTCTAAACCTGTATTTCTCTTCAACTATGCACATATTTTCCCCTGGGAAGATAGAAATTTTATTGCAGCAGAAGTCTGTGTGCTTTCTAAAAAAGCAGCCTTGTACTGATGAAAAACTGTGTTGACAAATGCACTGTTGTGGGCTGACCCTGGTTGGATACCAGGTGCCCCCCAAAGCCGCTCTATCACTCCCCGTCCTCAGCTGGACAAGGGGGACAAAATATAACGAAAGGCTCATGGGTCGAG
>NW_009615858.1:96357-116725 GCF_000690535.1 Cariama cristata | reverse complement strand
CCGCCCTGTCTAACGAGCCCACTTGCCGGCAGCGTTCAGCGACCTCAGTGTGGTAGCCACGAGTGTCTCCATTTTTCGCTTTCAGAGAAGGGGGAAAAAAACCCCACCCCCAAATTTGGAAAAGAGATGCAGAAAGTTTTGCTCTCCACATATTATTTTAGCACGTGGGGTGCAGATCACCGTAACTGACAGCCAGAGTGGGGCCAGGTGCTGGGTATGTTCACAGTTTGCCATCCCCATAGCATGGCCACAGCTACCTTTTTACAAACTAACTGACCTGGGCTAGGTGTGGGATTACCCGGTCTGGCCCAAGCTTCCCGTGGGATTTACCGAGGGAGTGATGCCACAAAAGGGTAGTGGCAAATGAGCAGTCAGTCATGCTTTGGAGGAGAGACTGATCTTTCGGACAAGTGTTGCCTGAAGCAGTGCTGCAGCGGGTCCTGTAATGGCAGCCCGGGAGTGATGGGCTGACACGTCGGCTTGAGCACTGGACCTCACTGGGGGACACACTTTGCTTCTGGTCAGAGCATCACCTGAGAACGTGTCATAGCATTGCAGAGCAAATGTACGGGATAGAAGCCTACCTTCAAATGACTGAAGGCAAGAGAAGATTGCATACGTTTCAGTCAGTGGTTGGGTAGTTTTGCTGTGTGGATATCCTTCCACTGATACCACAGGGAAGGTGGGAGACAGGAGGAAAAGAGATAAATATAGTTTGAACTCCGCATTCTATGTTTTGTTTAGAGAACTTGAATAATTGTGCCTATGTGTATGCACTGTGTCCACTCCCCCAAAAAACCCAGAAATGCTGCAAACTCCAATAGGAACTGCTGTCTACTGGCTTTTAGTTGATTCCAGAAAGTCAGACATAAAAATTATTTGGCCTAAATAGATGAATCTGTCACAGGAGCTGAGTTTACAACTCGAGGAAAACCCTGAAAGTGAGCTGTATCCTTCTGGTTTCTTCTCCTCACTTTGCCACTGACCGGTGTTAACACCTTGGGAAGGAGCTCATCTTTTCTGTTTCTCCACCTGCAAGGCAGTGTTTCGCAATTTATATCCTTAAAGCTTTCTGTGAAGGTGATTATATTAACGTGCAGAGTACTGAGTCTTTTAAAAATCTTCACTGTAGCAAACTTTTAAGGACATAGAATAGTTTTTTGCCTACTCTCCTTCCCTTGGCCTTTTAAAATATATATTCTCAGTATCATTGAGTACAGGTAGGTTTCCCCTCCTCTTTATTTCCCTTTTTCTAAGCAAACGTCTTTCTGATGCTGTTTCATGCTGGTCTTACTACTTTCTTATGAGGACTAAGGAAAAGTACTCCCTTGAGCAAAGGCATGTCAGTTCTTGGCGGAATGTGATCCTAGGAGCCAAGGGACAGGAAATCAGGCAGGAGCTGAGGCAGGAGATGAAGGCCCTTTCTGAAAAATAAAAACGCTGTTCAGTGCTAAACCACATTAAATCAATTGCAAAGATGAAATCACCAGTAAATGTATTATTTCAGGTACATTTCCTCTTTGTGATGAAACCCTGGGAGGGAGAGGAGAGGGATAACATTTTAGTTTCCAGAAAAAATCTGAACATTAAATCTGTTAACACAGTCTTGTCCACTGAAGGCTAAGAATAACCCTTTAGCAGTTGCACAAACTGAACTAGCAGTTTTCTGTCTTAATTGCAAGTGTAACACAATGTACAATTCTACAAAAAGAAACTACAAGTTAGACATCTAAATCTATTTATTCCCTGAATTAAATTTAATAGATGAGGTCACATCTGTATACACTGCTGAGTGTTCCAAGAAAGATGCAGAAAAGATGTAGCTATCTTGAGGATACCTCTGATTACCATGTTAATGGCTCATTCACAATGCTCATTAGCCCCCTGTTGTTTTCATTTAGCATAATGAGCCACACTGAAATGTATTTATTTTTTGATTAAAGCAAATGGTGCTGACAGCAGACATGGCCAGGGGGAGGGTGGCATTTTATCTTGGGAAACATGCTGTAGAGCAAAACAATGTCAGAGCCCTGAGTGCACAGGGCCTTAGTGGCCTTGACCAGTCTCACCAGCTCTTACTGCTCTCCCTCAGGACAACAAAGGCAGGAGCTAAGGGCGACAACCACACAAGCCAGGCAAAGACCTCACCAGCATGGTACAGTGCAACCACACCAGAGAAAAGCAAGCAGAACAGTAGCAGCAACTGGTCCAGTAACCATCAGGCAAAGACAAGGTAATGAGCCATTTCCAAGGTCAATCCAGGAAACCCAAACAGCAATTCAGTAGCAGAACTAGCAGCAAGGACACCTACAACTCACCTCTGTCATCCCAGCATAAGAAAGACAAGGACCTGTTTGAGTGGGTCCAGAGGAGGGCCACAAAGGTGATCAGGGGGCTGGAGTACTTCTCCTGTGAGGACAGGCTGAAAGAGTTGGGGTTGCTCAGCCTGAAGAAGAAAAGGCTCCAGGGAGACCTTAGAGCAGCCTTCCAGTACCTAAAGGGGGCCCACAGAAAAGGTGGGGACAAACTCTTTTATCAGGAAGTATAGCAATAGGGTGAAGGGTTGCAGCTTTAAACTGGACAAGGGTAGATTTAAATTAGATATAAGGAAGAAATTCTGCACCATGAGGGTGGTGAGACACCAGAACAGGTTGCCCAGAGAAGCTGTGGATGCCCCATCCCTGGAAGTGTTGAAGGCCAGGCTGGATGGGGCTTTGAGCAACCTGGTCTGGTAGAAGGTGTTCCTGCCCACAGCAGAAACTGGAACTAGACAACCTTTAAGGCCCTTTCCAACCCAAACCATTCTGTGATTCTACTTAAAGCCCGAGCTTAAATGAAGTTCCCATCAGAGGGTGTGGGTGGAAGCTCCAGCTGAGGCTGATCAGGGCAACTAAGACCTATTAGTGCAGTTAAGGCCCTGGCAACTGATGGGTGGGAAGTCACGCTTTGGGATGAAAGGAAGGATGCTAAATTTTTCAGGTGTGTCCGAGGTGAGGGTCAGCACATGTGTAAATCTTTGTGAGAAAAGGTAAGGACAGGATAATTAAATGATTGTAAAATTATTAATTTTTTAATGAAGAGGATAGAATTTAAATATATTGGAGTGTTTTCCTGTTTATATAATTATGTTAATTACAGTAGTTTAGGAAATTACTGCCCGTTTGTTACTAAAGCGCTATAACTCACCACATGCATCTTTTTATTCTGCCAAAATTGGAAAATAAACTCACCATCATGATTAAGTCCACATGCTCATTCTGGAGTTAGAACAGGTTTACAGTGGTTGCCGTTGTACCTCAGCTGTGACCTTGCTTGCAACCATCCACTCATAACTTAAAAAGTAAGGCACTCTCAAGAAAATACTCTGTGCATGAGCAGTAACTTATTCATGCTCTCACTGTTTGCTCTCCCAAATTTCAGCAGAGTAAAACGTGTATTTAGAAAAGTGAAAACACTTTGAATAATACTAGTCTTCCTAAACCTCAAGTGAGAGAGAAACTGGAGTACAGTCTGTATAGTACTGTGAGTTAAATTCCTGTATCTGGATTTGTTCTGACTATTAATGTTTGCATACAAAAAAACCTTCTTATTCTTCCAGTCAATGGGTGCCCATTTGGTGGTATTTTTTAAACTCTGCTCAGTTATTCTTGTCAGTACTTTAGGGTATTCATGAGTTAAATTAAATGTTGGGCATTTTAGGAGAATGATAGGTAACAATAAACCCATACAGCTCAAGAAAAAAATGATTCACTGACTTCTTCTTACTCTTAAGAAGAGGTTTGGACTGATTTCTGTGTGATCAAAGGACTGCTCAAAGGGAGGAAAGCATACTGCTGTTCTTCCAAAGTGATTGCATGAGAGCATGGTACTTGAAGTTTCAAGGACAGCTGACCATACTCAGCAGTTTGCAAAAACACACCTAATGTTACTAGCCTGTCAAAGGGAATCTGTCTTTCAGTTTTCTCAGTCAAAAATATCCAGGAGTGAATGAGCACCTGTCAACAGGGAGTCCTTCTTACACTGAATCTCTTTTAATACTCCTTGTGGAAGATGTTATATACAGTTTCATTTGAAGTAAGGGTTAAAACAGCTATTCTTAACATACAGTATGTTCAGGATCGTGGCACATCAGGTTTTGCATTTGGTTCCTTTGCTTTTTATTGGATCAGTGCTGAATTTCACTTCTACAGGACCCTGTTTGCTCATTTGCTTTGTAGAATGAAGAGAATTCAGAAATGACTGGAATGATTTCTGTGCTATGGAGCAAGTCTGTGTGATTCCAGCTTAGTATTTTCCATGTGTCACTGAAAGTCAGTGTCCTCTGCAGCTTGTACTCCCAGTATCATGCTGTGTAGGGATTAGAAGAAAAAAATATTCACAAGTAACATTGCAGTGACTTAAATTTGCACCGGAGTTTTCACTGGAGGATACATTCCACTTGCACATTGAATTAGGTTTATTAGGGTGGTTTTAAACTAAAGAGACAAGGGAAAGCCATCCATTACAGGACTCAATGTTATGCTAACTTGTACCTGCTATTTTAATGTTTAATGAGAAGTTGTATAGGGCCTAAGTAGAATTTTGTCCATGAGTGCTCATGCTCTGGTCCATGAGAACTACAGATCATTTGCAGAATGTGGTACTTGGAGCTGAACCCTTGCAGTTTAACGGCAGTTAAGGGTCATGTAGTCCAGACTTGGTGTTATGCCTTGTTTCTGGCCATTCATTGCTACCCCTGCTCTGTATTTCTACAGATCCTCATACAACCACATAGCGATCTAATTCAGAGAACTGATCTGAGAGGAAAGTGATTTGCTTGCAGTTAGATCAGTTCCCTGAGTTGCACAAGCACAAGGAAGGAGGCAGAATTGTGGCATCTTGGATTTAGATTGGCTTAAGTGCTGGGGAATTGCACTTATGTCTACCCCTTCATTGCCACTAGCAGCTGCCATCACATTCTCCGAGCCATGGGGCTCAGGCAGTTGAATGCCCATTGCCTTTAGGGCAAATCTTGTGTGAACCTGCCCCTGCTTGGGCTGGAGAGTCTCTCTTTGCAGTACCAGTTGTTTCTCTTCGAGATATGCGTGTGAGATATTATCAGGGACTTTCAAGAAATATGGGCTCAATCTGACGTAATGTAGTCCAAGACCCTAGAGAGAGGCTGGAGAGGGCTAAAATGGAAGATACGTACTTGGGAGAGCTTGCTCCCATCTGTGCTTTATATGGCATAATTTATATTCTTTTATTTTTTTCCCATGACAACATCTGGGCAAGAAACTGAAGATGGCATGAGTGCAAGCTGTTTTTTGTTAAATGGGAAATTATGTATGCCTCTACTCTTCTCTTTAGTCTTTATTTGAAATGTTTCTGGATGGCTCAGTTTTGAGCAGTCGCTTTGTATTCAGCTCAGCGTGCCACAGTTTGCCCTGGAAGCTCCGTAATTATATTATTCAGGAGTAAGAAAATGCATGAAAATAAACTAGTCGGTTCACATCTTCGTTTCTGAAAACTCCATACTGACCTTGGTTTGCTCTTGAAGTCTAAAGACTAACTCACAACAGTTGCAATAAAACTCTGACCACCCCTGAAATGCATAGGCTGTAACAATGTATCAAATAATGAATCATAATGAATCATTGAGAATTACACAACAGAAAGGCAGGTAAACCTGTAAGCCTACAAAGTCTCATTTTCTTTGAAGGAGAAAAAAAAAAAAAGCCAATGACTAGTTAAAAATGCAACCCTGTCTTTCCTTTACCTTGTATTTTGTGTGCAGATTGATTCTCCATTTGGCTTGTGATACAATAGTGCAGTGGACGACAGGAGGCAGAAAAGAGCTATTAGACTTCTTCACACAAAATTTACAGTATGTTTCAGTACTTTTTATAGGTTTATGAATGTGCAAAATGAGTAAAGGTAGTCTTACTTCTATTTCTAGTTGGCTTTATATAAATCTGAACTGAAAAAATGTTCACTTCCTTTTCCTCTCTCATTTAGATGTACTGCTGTACCTATGAGGGATGATATTTCTGTTACTGTAGCGAACTGTGAAAATTAGGTGGAGAATATTTTGGGGAATGATTCCTTCATATTACCGTGAGTCAGAGGTGTTTGGTCTGGGAAAATAACAGAGGAACATTCGTCAGGCAAATTTAAATAGTATACTTTGAAATATTTCATCACAACATTTCTGCATCCTTTGAATTGTCTCTTTGTGGGCTTGTTATTTGACAGCGGGGATTGTCAAATAGCCCACAGGTACACAAAGGCTCGGACTGGCCGGAGACAGCAAAGGGAATGTTAGATCACCTCTTCTCAGAGCTGACTAGCAGAAGACAGGCGCTGAAGCAGCATGGAGGAACTATGTCCGCTGACTAAATATTTCACGTTTGAAGTGGAAGGAGAGGCTGTGGTTTAGCTAGAATGAGTGTCCATGATTCAACAACTCTCATAGATTTTTCTGAATTTTGCAATATTTGATGGTGTGCCTTGAAGCCCCAGGTTCTGGAATGACATAGTCATGATTTTTAAGGCCTTATGCCTCGGAAGAGGAGACTGAGGAAATAGCTCACTGAATCTTAAGGCCCGGAAGACTAACACATAAATAATATTTATTATATATCTGTAACTATATACCTTTTCATCACTCCTGTTTTGCTCTGTATTTAATGTCATGATTCTTGTCATGATTAATGTCATGATTCTTTGAGATTTGACTTCTGAAAGCTCAGAGTTTACTCATTTATGAAAGTAAAGTGCTGCTGGTCCTTGCCCTGCCCATGAAGCAGGAGGTCACCTCTACACTGGGATAGAGCACATACTGCCTTTCAATCCTTGTGCAAGGAATGTGGCTCAGTTGTTTTGTACCAGCTCTTGAACTGGATCTTTACTGATGCTTGATGCCTCCACTAGGTTTCTGTCAAGGGCAAATTGCTTTCATTAAAGAACTAGAAAATGGTCTTCAGATCAAACAAAATTTCTCAGAGCTGGTAATTTCCAGTAAGTGTTGGGTATATTTGGGAGATTGTAAAGGAAATAATTTGAAGAACAGTTGCAAAACAGGCTGGTATGCAGATGTAGGAGCGAGTCTGAGGTCTGTCACAAGGAACGTTCTCCTGACTGTGAAGGCTCAATATGGTGATGGTTCCTGGCAACTGGTCCCTTCAGCTCCCCAGGGAACCTCCACCTGTGACAGCCTGGCACTACTCCTTGTTGTCTGTGGGAAACACACACCACTGTTTCTGCCTCCTAGCCACCAGCAAACACCTCCACAGCAATCCACTGTGTGAATGCCCTGCCATCTCATGTTCCTGCATAATCCCTCTGACAACCAAATTATTAAAAATTCATTTTCTTCCAGGCAAATCAGGCTCCCTGAAATCAACTGAACTTTGTTATCTGAAGGCAGCTTGTGCTGGTGCACACGTAATCAAATCCTGAGGTGCTTTGCATGTCTTTTTACAAGCACTGAGATAGACTTCATGTTTCAATTATTCTTTTTGATGTGCTTTTTTGAAGGAAAATAGAATATTATGCTCAAGTAAAACAACAGTTTTAGATCTTTAGGAAGGAGCTCCAAGTGAGCAGTTCCTCCCTTTTCCCAGCCAGTCCCAACTATACAAGTACATACAAATATCTCTCTCTGCCGTACAGCATAAAAATAGGTAAGGAGATTTAGACTATGAACCCAGTCTAAATTTCGCCTCTGTCCATTTGCCTATTGTTTTCCAATAGCTGGCTCTCAGCAGCGGTAGTTTATGTAGGCATTTTGAATTGCTCTTCAGAAGTCTTCAGGGACACCTAAGTCAGTCTGCTGATTAAGTAAATGGATTTTGGAAGTATGTAGACTAGCTGAATATACCCTACAATTAATGAAAAGCTACTTTAATTCTGCCTGAAAAGAAAGAGAAGATCACGAGTGTTGGGCAAAGGTGATGAGTGGCGTTCATACCAGTAGAGGGCTGCCCGCATACACTGCATCCAAGGGATTAAAAGGCATCAAGCATGCAGGCTCCTTTTTGCTCGGTCTTTCCAGCATAGCATTAGCATCTTTACATTTGCAATGCCTGTTTTTTCTTCTCAAGCTGGCTCTCAAAACCAAAGTGAAATAGTGAAAGCATATGAGATTCACTTTCCAGCCGATCAACAGAGATAACCAACACAGATCTGCACAAGGCCTGAAAGATTGAATGTTGTTTCATGCACCGAGCCTGCCTGTTGCCAGCAAGTCTTGTTCAGAGGAACTGTATCCTCTGCATCATTCCCAAGCCTTTGCAACAGCAGTAGGGGTGCTAAGAGCAGTGACAGAGTCGTGATTCATTTATCTCTCCTTTTTTTTTTTTTTTGTACTAGTAAGATGATAGTCAGCTTATTATTTATAGGCAGTCTAGTTTCCATTAGATATTAGCAATCAAAATAGTCACTACATACTTGCAAAAACCACTGAGCTCAACTTGGAGATCCTTTAACAGCTCTGTCTGGTCCACCATTTTTTTTGTTTGCATGTTTATATAGCAGTGACTCATACTGAGAAGAATCAATACCAGAAACATCTTTCTTTGCACGCATTTCCTGTTTATGGCCTTCTTTTTACCACCAGAAATGTTAGAAATATTTTATGCAGAGGCAAACCAGAAGGTTAATATTACACGGTGAATTTCATGAAGATGTGAAGATAAAAAATTGTGGCTTTTATTTTTTAATGTCCTAAGGATGTATGCAGAGAGATGCATAAGACAGATACATAATCATGTTCACAACTGGAAAACTGTTTTGAGTGTGTGTGCCTGTGCACTTTATGAATATATAATCTTACTTAGGTATCAACATATAATAGTGAATCTTCTCTCAGGATTTCTTCCATCATAATTCCAGGATAACATTCAGCTTTTTAAAATAAATAATCTTGCTAGAACTCACTCAGAAATACTGCACCAGATTCATGCTAGGTGTAATTTAACTGACTTAGATCTAAAACAGAGCTCAGTGTTACATTTGGGAGAGTCATTACTACTGCACACGCTCATGTCAAAACGAGACTGTTTTACATTATCTTGTCCCAAGAGAAAACTTTGCTGAACTCACGATAGTCCTGTTTGCTTCACCCTGTAGCATACTTATGCATGGCCACCTGTACTTCCATCTACAGTAACACTGCCTTTCCCTTTCCCAGATGAAACTGAGACATGTTCAGATGCTGAATGGGACTGTTCATTTAAATGAGGCTTTGTGTACCAATGTTTCCTCTTAGTGGCACGCTACAAAGCACTGTTCTTGTCACTGTGTCATATTAAAATGGTGATTCATCATTAAATCAGTCTAAATGAAGGACCTTGGTTTTGGTTTGTTTGATTTTTAAGTGTATCACAGACTGGGCTGACAGCTGAGGGTAGACTGAGGTCTTCAATCAATCCAAAAGTAAGGTGAAACATAGTTGGCCGACATACAGACAGGTCAGCTTCCCTTTGCCTTGCTTGGGAGGTGGAAATATGAAAGCTGAGAAAATTCTTCATGCTTCACAGCATGGTCCATTTCTAATCCTTTTGGTAATGGCTCTGATCTTTCAGTGGAGATATGGTCAGTTGGCCGTCAGAAATTGGACTGAGGACACTTATAGGCTGCTGGGCAACCATTGTATAGAACAGCATCAGGCTGCTATCAGAAAGTGCTGAACTTGACCCAATGCCTTTTGCCATGAAGCAAATAACGTTCCTTTTCTGTCCCTTATCAAAGGGATATAATAGCCTGGCAGCACCCACAGTTGATACGATGACACTTCCGGTATAACTAGTACAATAACTTAATTTTTCTGAATGCAATGAGCTTTGGTATTGAAGAAATGATTCATGTCTAAGATCAAAAGGAAATGTCTTCTGAAGCAGACAGTGTCCTGTTTCCCTCCAGGGCCTTAGATTTCTGTCATGATAGGGAAAATCATTCCCTTTGGTTTCTCTGAACCTGGAATTTTATTTTTTATTTTGTGAGGCAGTGACTTGGTGAGGATTCAAGTGAAATCTTCGTTGATTCTGAGACTGGTATTACACAAGGTACTGCTGGGATATATTGCAGGTCCCTTACTGTTTTCTGTTTATGAACAACCTACCCCAAGGTGCTAATTAGCTGGAAGAATTGCATATACACAGAGTACTGTTTTGTTCCTCCATAAAAATACATTTGTGGTTGAGGTGAATTTAACTGCTTGGCTTAATTGTGAGCATCCTGGATTTCTGAAATCAGCAAGGTAATAACAAAAATTTGTGAGACTGGTATTTTTCATCTAAAAACTAATTACAAATATTTGGTTAATGCTTAATAACACCCATCCTCCTTAATGATTTATTAGATGCAATAAACCCATTTAAATATTTTTTTTTTTTATTTTCCACAAGGTCTGGCCACATACTGCTTGTACTCAGCAAGTTCTGTCTTTGGTGGTTGGTACCTCTGTTCTATGATTGTAATCAGCGATTTTCTTGGCCTATGTACTGTGTAGGCTGGAAGAAATTCTTTTGTGTGTCTTACTTTGACATACAGATATGATTTGTGCCATGCCAAGTGTTTCTTTTCTGACTTAAGTTCAAGGATGCCTACACAAGGAACACGAGGCAAAGCATGGCTGGCTGTAATGTGTTGCTTCTGAGACTAGGCAATGCAAATGCCACTGATCTTAAATGTTCTTTAGGGCATTTTATTTTTCTCAGAGGAATAAGGTTCACGTCAGACTTCTTAGATGGATAAAGTCTTGAGGGTACTTGTGGGTACTAAATAATAATGATACATCAGTTTTAAATTGAACACCGTGCTTCAGAAGTGGCTGCAGTAGCAGGAATCGGCATGATCTCCATGGGTTTATGTAACAAAAATGAACACCAATTACAGTGCATTTTTTCCACTAGGACTTCGCCCATCATTTTGTCTAATTATGGTATGAATCCCACAATGGAGAAAACCCTTCTTCTGTAAAGAACTAATTCCCTCTAGAAATGCTAAAAATCTTAAAGAACTCTAATGATAATGTATTTCTCAATAGATAAAGAGAGCCAGAGAGAGCCTATGCCAGCCACTTACCACAGGAAAAAAAATAGAAAAAGATGAAGGACTACCCTGGGAGACAAGAAGGGAATGTGAAGTAGTTTATATAAACTTCTCTCATCCTTCATCTAGGCTCGTACTAAATATAATGACGGATCTATGCCTAAAAGCTTTACTGTCAATTGAGAGTTGATAGATTTATTGACATATACTCAAGAAATAATGATGGACTAGAAAGACTTGGGAAGAAAATGGCTGAAAATAAGTTCTACTGTACTCCTAAGAAGTTCTGAGACACTCCAAACTAGCATGGGTACCCAGACTACTCAGACATGCAGTTAGCTTTGTGTATTGTATTTTCTGTCACCAGGCATGTTATATCATGAAATGGGTTGCCTGTGATCAAAAAGGGAAAACCCTCTGATTTCCTCACTCCCAGTCCTATTCTTCAGACCAAGTCCCAACATCAATTTGATTGGATTTGTGCAAACCTGAGATAGTTCATTAAGCTGCAGAGCTCTACTGAGAGTTGTTCAAAAGACTGCTGAATGGCAAAAAAGTCAGCAGAGAGAAAAGTTGCAAGGCTTCTTCAGCATAACAGAGGATGGTTGTAGATGAAAATGACAAAGAATAGGCTACGGACACTTGGGGATGATGATAACTACACGTATACATATCACTAGGCCCTGGTTTATTTTGTGTGATATTCTATTACGAGTTTTAACCCTGCAGTATTAAATAAAGAGGCAGTGTTTAACAGTGAAATTACCTTAAACATGCTTTCCCCAGCTGTCTGGTGAAATTGAGTCCAAACTCTTATCTTCCTTCAATGGAATGATCTTACATGCTTTATAACACTGAATGAAAGATCTTTCAGACTCACTTACAAGAAAGAATAAACAACCTTCCCAAGAGGATGACAGCATGTTGCACTTATTTACAGATTGGTCTACTAAAAAAACAAAAACAAAAACAAATTATGATTACTGCTGAAAGATAATACCTTGGGAAGTGAAAACCTGGTATAGCTAGATCTGATCACCTGAGAGACAGACAACAGCTCTCACTGCTTCCTGGCCATGGACATGTTTGTTTGCTGTGTTTGTCTTTCCTTGAAGGAAACAACTGAGAGAATTTATATGCCCACAAAGACAAAATCTCCAGAAAACAGACAAAACCTAGCAACTCACAGGTCTTCCTGCCTCAATAATGCTGAAGTCAAACCATGTGATAACAGTCCAGGGAAAGCTGCTTGGATTCTAATTTTACCTTTAAATTACATTGAAAGAGAATGTAAATTTAAGAATGTAAAGATTTTATTTAGATGATTTCTTGCTATCAGTTTCCTGTCTTCTTTCTTGAGTGGTTGACACAGTGATATGTGAAGGTAAATGGAAGGAGAAGCACATGGAACATGCACAGAGACAAACTGGGTACAGCTCAGCTGCATTTGCTGCACTTGACCTCGATGCAAGGAACTGCTTGTTGAAAGAGACTTTTTCAAAGCAGGTGATACTTACAAAAAATAGTCTCATAGTCTTTCTGCACTCCAAAGTCTTTGGCTGGCAGTACAGCATTGACTCTTTCATTTGGTTTGGCTATTGCTGGTTTCTCAGAGTCTATTGCCTGTTGTGAGAGAGCTGACATTGCTCTAAAGTAAGAAATAAGAAATGACTAGCCTCTGCAATTACACCATCCATTCCCGTCTGAACTGAGTCTGTTTTATCCCTGTAGAGGAGACATATGAAGGTTTGTGCAGTTAATTGTGGTGAATGATATGTCAAGCATTGTTAAAATCCAAGCACTAGACCAAAAAGATCAGCTCTACCAGTAAGAGAGCAATTGATTCTGCCACTGTCTTTGCCTCTGAGATTGACACAGCACCATCTGATTTCTTTGAGAAGGTAATGGTTCTGTGAGTGACACTAGTATAGCATAAGCGTCTCATAATTAAACGGGTTCCTGACATTGTCATTGCACAGAACAGTTCTACCACTTAGGCATTCAGTCTAAGTTCCTTAGAAACAACGTTATATTTTAATGCCATTTTGCCATCATGAGCTATTGTGATTTTAGCTTGGCATGAAGCTCAAGTGCTGTATGTACCTCCTGCTGAGTTGCTAATCCCTTCCGATTATTCCTGTATTGCATACAAGATTAGTCGCCTACTTCATTGACCTCTTTGACCAGCCTGTTAGAAAGGAAGCAGATTACAGTTTGTCATCCAGTAGCCTGAATTCCAACTTAGTGAGCCTTTTCTTGGAACTCTTCAATTTATGCTGAGCTGTTATTTGTTGTTATAGAAAAAAAACCCTTTAATAATCATTTCTTGTTAAGGTGTTGAGTTTTGAGCTTTATGAATTGAATTGGTTCCTCCTTCATTTCCTCTCTTCCACAGGATATTTACTGTTGTGGGCAAGTATCCACCTGTCTTGAAGTTCAAAACTAAGAATGCACTGAGAAAGCTCTGATATGGTCCTCCTATAGGTCCTGCTTTTCTTTACTTTTTTGTCTGATGTGCAACTGGTCTCCACATTTGTCTTTTTGCTTTATATGAACATCCCTAGCACTCTGTTGTGATTCATTCCTGTGATTTACTGTGTGGCTCTTCTGCCTGTTCTTGGATTCAGAGCCGGATCATGAGTAAAACATACGGTAGGAGAAAGCTACAGTCGCGCATCTACCCGCAACAGACCTTCCTTTGCCTTGCATGCCTGCTGTATGTATTACTATTCTCTGGGTCATGGATACTTGTGTGTCTGCATAAACTGGACACTCTGAACTAAAGTTTTAATTCTAAGTATCTTACTCTGTCCCCTCCTCTTGAGGTGTGAGTAATTCCTGTGATCTCAAGTTTACTCAGCAGGACAAAAAAGAGGCAATGATGCTGAACTAATCAGTATTCATAAAATGTAAAGGCTTATTCAAGCAGGAGCAATACCAAATTTAAAGGTGTTGTCTACAAGCATTATGTCTGAACTGTGACTTGCTCATGAATATGGAAGGCAGCTTCTCAGAGAAAGGCCTTCAAGATGGCATCTGGCCCATCCCACTACCTCAAAGCATGATAAGCTCTTCTTAGTCTCTTTGTTACTGCTGTTGGCCAGCGTGGGCACTGAAGACACTGAATTTCCACTAAAGCAGTATCCATTTGGAGATGTTTTAAGAATTCTAAGCCAGGCAAAATTCATTGGAAAAGTAGAAATACAACAAAATATCACCCAGGCTAAGTATATACTCAGTCTGTCACCATATCTTTCCCAAACTGCTCTGCAGCAAATTATTATTCGGCCTCATGCCAGCTAAGCTGGTGCTGAGCAATCTGAGTGTGGAGGTAAGCAGGACAGTGGGGCAATGGTGTGTCTGGTAGTGAATTGATGGATAGTTACAAGCGAAAGTCAAACAAGGGAAAAGCAGCCTCAGTGTTCTGATCCCAGTGGTTTCTTCCCGAGTAGCTTGCAGATGTGCATATGGAGAATGTTGCCATGCTGTAGTTATCTGTCAGCTGTCCCTTTCAGTGTTGGTTATGCTCTATAACACTAAACAGCTTTGAAATTCAGCACAACATTAGCCAAAACTAGGTGCATTCAGAATACTCCTCTCTTTCCTCTCTCTGTTTTGTTGGATGCCTTCAACAACAGCAAGTCACATTTCTTCCCCAATAGGTGCCAACATGAAGTAAAGGCAAACTGGTGTGGTGTTATCACCTGGACTCCACATCCTCACGGAGTCAGTGCTGAAACAGCTGTTCAGAGCTTTTCCAAGCTGTGGAAGCATGAAAAATTTGTGAACAACATCAAATCCGCATCAGTTTGATTCTATTGTGATAAGCTGTGAGATTTGCCCATGACTGTATTGCAGAAACCTCACACTGGCCCAGATGTGAGCTTCCTGGGGCATTATATGCCAGTCGTGCCACATCTATTTCGACAGGTTCCTAGTAACTTAAAGGTTACTAGAAGTAAAAAGGTTACTAAAAAGCACCTAAAAGTGCTGCACATTAACTGCCATGAACATGTATTAGTTTGAATTAGGATTGCTAAGGCATAAGGAGTAAAGAGGAGATCTTCCTTGTAAATTTTGCTTCACCAGGTGGCATCTGGGTTTGTGTCTTTCAAGCTAATAATACAGGCTTACATACCCTTATAAAATCCACCCTCAGCCACTTTATGC
The DNA here is from genome assembly GCF_000690535.1 of Cariama cristata. Lineage (NCBI taxonomy): Eukaryota > Metazoa > Chordata > Aves > Cariamiformes > Cariamidae > Cariama > Cariama cristata. The sequence goes on along the minus strand of NW_009615858.1, from coordinate 101,521 downwards.
ACTACAGCACTGGAAACACCCACTTGTGAGTTCTGGGCCAAAGATAGGATTCTGATATGGAAAGATGTTTAAGGGACATAGGAAGAATAGTGGGAAGGTGCTGGAGGATGCCAAAGCCTGCGATACACTCAAATCCAGCTCATGGGTTTGTGTTGTACTGCAAGGAGTGCCCCAATTCAGCACCTGCTTGCCCACACAGTTCAACAGGTAGCCCAAGTTCAGTTTGCCTCTGAATCTCCCCTGCGTTTTAAGGAAGAGCTTGTCTGCCTAATGTTTGCTCACGTGTGTGGAGTACATCGAAGTATCCCAGATAGGTGCTACTTGATCCCTCAGTATTGCTAGTAGCTCTCTGGTTTTTCATGAACTACATGAATAAACATCAGCCAGTAGCTATCGTGGTGCAAGTGTTTCAGGACTCGAAGAGGAACTAGCTTCAGGACAACAGACCAGATTAAAGAAGATAAATTTCTTGCTTGCAGAGAAGAACAGATTTCAAGTATCAAAGAAAGTTGCTGAGCTCTCATTTAACTTGCATGTGACTCTTGTTTTATCTTAATCGATTGCTATTAAGTGGGCCTGTAAGAGTGGGACTATGACCATGAAGACATATAATGCAGAGAGAGTGAGTTTAGGAAGTCTGTGGCTATTAGCTTGATCGAATTATACATTGAAAATGGGTTAATAAATCTAGAGGAGAAGGAAGGGAGGGGAAGGTCTTCTGAATCATTTATCATTTGTTTCCCAGTTGACAAGTTTACATAGACATGAAATTCAGGTGGGAGTATAGCGAATGGGTTATTTATTAATTACATATGAATAGGACAGACCTTTCTCTCTTGTATCCAGATCTGCTTTCACTACTGCTTTTTGCCTTCAGCTGAAGAAATCCTAGAGTATCTCTGAAAAATCCAATGCACCAAAATTCAAATTTAGTTTAGGATTATTTTTCACACATAACATCAGCTGTCCTAGATGATACTTTAACTGTTCTCTCTTAGGAAAAGACTGAGGAGGAAATTTTCATATACCACATTCTGGAGAGCAAGTGTGCAAGGAACCAACTTATCATTGTGATTTTTCAGACTTTGTTTTGATATCTGTGCCCACAGAATGAACATCAGGAATTGAAAACTGCTCTTATTCTTGCTGGAACTCCACAACCTTCTGTAAAAGCCTGAGGATGGCAAAGATCTCAGGGGGCTTTATGGGGTTAGGCTTTTGGTAGATGGAATGTATAATATACAGTTCCTTTTTGTGAACAAATGTGAAATCTGTGTCAGGAACAGTAACTGAAAATAATATTTTCCCCAATCCGCAACGATGTACTCTTAAATCTTCTCTTGTAGTTTTAGTATTTGTTTATAGAATTATGTATTTGGATGCTTTTTACTTAACATTCTCTGTAGTCTTTTTTAAGCCCACTGCATCTATCAAGCAGACTTCACTATCTCTAGGTTTATTTTTCTATCAAAATGGCAACAACTAAGTTGACAGCTTATGTACCAATAGAATACCATTTGGGATTTTTCCCCTTTTCAGATAAATCTGCATCTGAGTTTTTAGTCATGCATGTCATTGTAAGACTGCACATTTTTTGCAGGGCACGTGAAAAAATGTGACTGTGAACAAACTTTTTGTCCATACCAGAATTAAGCTGAAGTTAATCAAAGATAGATTTTCGTTGAAAAAAAATAGTCATTCCACAATCTCACCTAACTTGCTACCTAATCTGTAGCATATAAGTTGACTTGTAGCATTTACTGTCATAAGAGGGTAAGTAGCAGGAGGAGTTGTCTTCATCTTTCCTGATCTGCTAACCTGCTTTAAAGCTATAGTTGTCTATCTGCACTAGGATGTTACCTCATAAGTAGTTACCACATTAGTGACTGCAGAGTAAGGACATATTTCTGTTCCTAGTGAAGACAAGGCATTCAAGTAAGTTTTCATTAATGCTGACAGTTAAATGGATGTGTGACTTCACATAATTTTTGGATTTCAAACATTTTTTAGTTCTTTTTCAAGTAAAAACAAAAAAGGTCCTTTGGGGAGCTCAGGGTTGATCCTCTGATGAGTTATGTTGTTTGCAAAATCATGTTCTTCTCTGCAGCCCTGTATTATGAAAATATAAGTTTATGTTTATATATTGTGACACAGAGAAGGAACATATTCTACATATCAACCCTTTCTGCTCAATACTTAAGGGTTTGTTAATGCAGAAAATTCATGGATGTGGATGGAAATCATGTGGATGAGATTACCCAAGCATAAATCCTACAGAATATATATGGTTTGGGGACTTACACTGTACTTGGGTTCTGACACCTCCTAGGCTAAATACCCTGGGAGGTTTGGGAGCGATGGTGGTTTTCTGATGACTGTGGGCGTATTCTGACCTCACAGTCCTACCCACAAGGAATGGCAATGCATAGTGGTTTTGCTGCTCCTTCAGAACAACAGGTGGCTGTCTTCCCCTGCAGGTAGGGAATGGAGGAGGTGATGAATTTACTAAATAGTCATATTTCTTTCCAGTGTCTAAGATGGGAGTAAAGATGGGAGCAAACTGTCCTGGTTCAAGTAATAGTTACACAGACTGGTAGGGGGTCTTCTTACACAGATGCCCCATGAGGTCAACAACTAATTTGAAATGAGCGGCACCACTTGAGCCTATTTCTGCATATGAGCTGATCTCTCAGATCTACACATGGGAATAGTACAGAGCAGTCAATGACTCACCATTGATAGTAGTATGTCTCTTTATTTTTGTAAGAACCCCCAATTTTCTGTAGCAGATGGACAAATGGGGAGGAAACAGACCGCTGGAGCGGAAGGGTATGGATGTGACACCTGCAGTTCTCCAAGACCCAGCAAATCCATGCAAAAGTTCCAATAACCACTTCTTATAGCCAAAGGATGCCAAAGTCTACTGAAGGCCATGCAGCAAACATAGGTCAACGCATCCCAACAGTCTCTTTTCTCAGAGACATCAGGTCTTGGACATTACAAATGAGAATGAAAAGGGGGAAAAGGCATTCTTCTACGTCTCAATTGGAAAAGCTTTAAAATTTGCTGGCATTGTACAGACAAATAAGGCACTCTAAGTGCCTCTGGAACTGTAGGTGTATCAAGTGGGACAGATACTTTGTGTGAAATGAAGCTTTCGAAAGCAAAACTTGTCATTTTTGTGTTAGAAGATAGGGCTGCCTTCCTTAGCAGTATTATATAGAAATACACAGTCTGTCCAAAGATGTAATGTGATATAATGTAATGAGGTATAAAGTGATTGCTCTTTTATTTACAGTATATTTACTGAATAAGTTTTAAAGGGTTTTGAGACTCTTCTGAATTAACATTCTTTAGTAGGAAGAAAAGAAATGCAGTCTTGACATCTACCTCTGGGGGGCTTTTCAGCTGAGATCAGAGCAGTTAGAATTTGGGTCCCGACTCAAGTTCTGATAGTGTCATTTTCCACTAGTAGGTCTGATATTTTATGTCAATATTTGAATCTGACCTGCAGCTTCTTGGAAATGAGGCTTTTCCATAGAGAGTTGTGCTGGAAGGCTAATGTGGTTTAATTGCTGGTTTATGGTCTAAGTAAGTTGTAGCTTTCCAATGACACATCAGGAAAATTGAGAGGCTGTACAGGGCAAGCCAGATGTTGGGCCTGGGATAGTCTGCCTCATGATGGCTGAATGAATGACACATACCAAGCCAAATTGATCTGCATAGATTTTTGTTAGATTTAAATGTCATTGTCTAACTCAGTAGCCGTCTGTCTTAGTTGGATTAATGTCCAAACCCCATCATACAGAATTTGGGCTTTTGTGGAGTACTGAGAGTAGCACTTCTTGAGAAGCCAATCTTTAGATGGGGTGCGAATCCACTGTCCTGCCTGGTGATATCTGCGTGTTGTCCGCATGGCTGAAAGCTTGAGGGCAACCTGCCTCCTGCCTTCTTTTCCAGGCAAACACAGCCAAGCATGGCATGGGGAGATATTGCTTGGGGAGTGTATTGTTTACTGCATTCCCTTACACAGCCACCGTGCTATGTCACAGATTAAACCTGTTTACGTGGGGGTTGATGGAGTATAAAAGGTGCTATTCAATATAAGAAAGCAATTTAAAAATAGTTTTCTACTAAATACATCAGTGAAAAAAACACTAGTCCTGACTGTTGACCAGCTGTATCCAGTATGGACATTACTTATAATTCTGCTCCCCCTCACACACAATCAGCTGTAAAAGCCATATTCCTAGTCCAGACAGCTCACCCATATGCAGATGTTTAAAGGTAAATAAAGAACCTGTTGTACACAAAACATTTGAGAAACAGTTTCTTGTTACTGTCACAAGTCCATGGAGTCAGTGCCATCTCTAATTTTAGCACTGTTTTTGTACAGGGAGTTTACACTTTCCAAGCCCTTGGAGAGAGGAGAATTGGCAAGTAAGTGTGTATAAATGTGGAAAGCACCAGGGGATTTTATTGCTAAGCTAGAATTAAACTGTAATAAAGAAGATAAGCTGGATAAAATTCATGCCTTTTAAAGATGTAGCTGAAACTATCTCTCTCAAGCTTTTTCTCTAAGAGGCAGTGGCTCCCCCAGAAGTGATATGCCATATTTGATTCCATCTTTCTGATCCTCAGAAGCAAAGTCTATCTCTGTACATCAGTCATAGGTAAGAAGTTTGGATCAGATCATTGTTTTGTAAATTCAAGTAAACATTTTCTATCTTGCTGTTCCAAATCATCCACCAGGATTTGAATCCAGTCCTATCTTTTAGTGCTCAGTGAGTTTACTTTCCATCTGCATGTTCCCTCCTAGTCTATGTCCAAAGCTCTTCACACTATTCATTATTGCAGTGCCAAGCCCTGGCATTTCTTCAACTTTCTTTGGAGGAATACAACTGAAAAAGCTTTGGAAGAACTGATCTGTCTTTTGAGAAAGAAAACCCAACATGGTATGAGAGGAAATGTTGTTATGAATTTGAGTCTGTTAGGGGAACAACGTCCATTTGACTTACAAACTTTATGCTGCATTTTAATTACTGAGTGATACTGGGAAGGCTGAAATGCATGAACATGTTTGTGTTCAGCTCAGTTAATGTAATGGAGAGCAAAGGAAGAGAGGTAGAGTGTCTCTTAACATTTTTTCTCTCCTGCATCTCAT
>NW_009615858.1:16968-96326 GCF_000690535.1 Cariama cristata | reverse complement strand
TGCTGATGCTTTCTTTTTATTTTAAACCTTTGTTAAATTTTATCTTTATTTTCTTTCCTCTTTTAAAAAGTTCTATCTCTCTGATATCTGGAATGCAGCTATTCACTGTATGATTTTTAATGTCAGAAACCAATAGTTCCAGCAGGTGATGAAACATTTGTATACTTCTGAAACTCCATTGTGTAAATCCGCCATTCGAGTGGAAAAAAGGCAATTTAAGGTTTTCCTTCTTGAATGGGAGAAATGCCTGAAAATTTCCAAACCACTAGTAATTTCTGTATATATGTGCCCTGTGGGCTCTTCCCTCTTATGCCACTTAACTTTGTTGATTCAGCTCTTTTCACAAGCAAGGAACTTAAGGGCAGAGACATAGGTCAGCAAATACAGACTCCAGGACACATTCTGGTATGTGTCTCTCTGGGTTTTTGGCTGTCATTATTGTGGCTTTTACCATTTTCTGCAAGGACTTTTAGAGGGATATGAGTCTTTTCTGATGGTAGTAGGTTTCTGTAATGTAAATTTTATTGAAGGTGTTGCACACAAGTTGCCTGTAGTGTCAACAGCCAGTGGGTCTCAGGCAGTCAGTCTGAGTTGCGTGACATTCTCCAAATGCTCTGTGCTGCTGTTGATGGTGCACAGTAAGTTGTAGGCTCAATAGGCAGGCAGGGATTCTTTCCACCACTGTTTTGCCAAACAAAACACGTTTCATAAGCACAGAGCCCTCTTTGCTTTGGGGTCCCTAAGTGGTAGGAATCCTGCTATGCATTTCCACATCTGTAAACTGCTGGACGTTCTCAGTGCTCTCTGGAGATGTGGTGATTGGAGAAATAACATGCTTCAGGCGCAAGAGCATGGAGAAAAGCAATATGAGAAGGATAGCCAGAAGTGTTAGGAACAATCCCACATACACGTAGAGGCTGGAATATTTATCTGCTGTTGTGTCTACTTCTGTAGCCAGAGTTGGAAAGTGGACGCGGCCAGTCAGGTTTCCACGGAATTTGAAATAAATCTCAGTCATTGCTCTCTGTCAGCTTTGGTCCATTTTCCCTATTTACCTTCAGCTTTCCTGTCTTCCCTTACCAGACTCACAAAGGAGGTCGAGAGAGGAGACTTAGGACAGATGGCACGATGGCTTCAGCAAAAAATGCTCCATCCTCTTGGTCTCAAGACTGCTGGTTCACAGTTAAGCAGACTGCATGAGACAAGCCTTTGCAAATCATTTTGCAAGTTGCTATTACAATGACAAAAAGTCTTAGACTTGTGTTTTACGCTGCCATCTGGCTTTTGTTTTGCCCCCAAAATGCTTTGATCCTTCTTTTAGTAGGTCACCTCCTTTGGTAGGTGAAAAGCTTTAGTCCTCCTCTCAAACTGAGCTGCAAAGGTTTGCACAGCTTTGGTCTTTGCAAGGGTTGTTTTCCAAACAAACTGAGTCAGCTTTCTGCCAGCTTCTCCCACAGCGGGTGGTTTATCCTTGTATGAGCTGAGGAAGGTTGTTTTCTGCTTTACCAGACTGCTGGGGGATCTCTTCTCTCCTAATCCAGGGCTACTGATACTTGCTTAAAAAGTATGGGGTTTTGAGTTTCTCATTAGGAACAGTCAAAAAGTCGGCTTTCTAAAAGGGAAAAAATGACAGAGAGAAATGAAACCAGATACCAAAATAGCCTAGCCCATATGTGGCATTTTTAAAACAAATAGATAAGAAAACCCTTGTCATGTTCTTGTGAGACACCTTGAGATCAGGAGAAGCACTGTGTATTTAAATTTAGAGAAAGAACATGCAAATCTAATTGTTAAGGGCTCCTCTGGTAACACTTGCTACTTACTTATGGGTAAGAGAAGGCCCCACAGTCCATGGAATTAGATGTCACAGAGGAAGGGAAGATATGAATCCCACCAGTGTCTTCCACTATGTGTGTCTCATTTATTGTTTATCAGGACTCTCTGTTTCTGAGGCAGGATGCACCCGGACCACTTCCAGAGCCCTACCTGTCCCACTGGGGCAACTCTGCCACAGTATGTGACACTTCACTCACCTCCTGGGAGCAGAGCTTACTAGAAATGGGGGGAATCTTAACGTTTTAGCATTTTTAATTCTTCCAGCTGGAAACAGAAAATGTAAATGCTGAAATTTCACTGTAAATGGTACATCCAAAAGCATTATGTTCTGCTTTGATAAGACAAGAATTTTGTTTTTAGCTGAAGCAAAAATGATAGCACTGAAACAAAGTGATGCAGTCATTTATAATGTTCACTACATATACAACTACATGAGATGTAAATAGAGTAATATTAATCTGGTAAAGTACTATGGTAGTAAGATTAAAATGAAACATTAGGTCAAAATGATAAAAGCTCTGATGCTTTCAGAGAAAGAATTCACCTAAAAGACATATTGCTGCAAAACATTTTGACTTTCATGGGCCTTCAGTTTGTAAAATGTAGCTGGTTTATTGACAATGTTTGGTTATGTTCTCCTGGTGCATCAATGGGAGCAACACCTCGCTGATCTTCAGAGAGAGGTGGTTGAAATCTGGAGGCCTGAGTCATCAAGGAGCTGATATTCAGGCTTTCATCACAAGCAAGACAGATCTACTGTGGCTTGCGTGATGGGGAAACATCTGATGTGCTGAGTTTTTGGCGAAGGGATGCTGGGGGTTGCCTATGCTTTACCTCCCAGCTCCTGCAATAGCTTCTTCAGTATCAAAGCATTTGAGATAACAGTGATCCAGTTTAGGGAATATTGGGCCAGATCTGGCTTAGTAATAGGCTGGCTAAGCTGGGCCAGATTGCTGACTGAAGAAATTGCCTGGGGATTTGACTTCTGCGGTCCCCGCATGCGTGCTGGATTCTGTGCTGTGCTTCGTGTAGGAGGGTGTGGGCAAGTATGGTAGAAAAGGGCTGCTCAGTGTTTTTCCAGGGGCTGACCCAAGCCTTTGGAGTCAGTTATTCTGCCAGCAGGTTTGGTGCTGGTGCAGAAGCATGGGATATGAAAGTGAAAGTTGTGTTGCAGCCAGGAACTTTTGCTCTCAATTACAGGCCAATAACTGTGATTTTCACGCTTTGAACCTATAAATGAAAATTCTTCCTCCATGAAGAATACTCTGGTGTTACATAGCAGGTGAGAAATAGAGGGTGTGAAGGTTACTGGTCATATTAAACCTCTGTTGATAATGAAATGCAATCAGTCTGGAATCTGACACTTGTATGAGTTAAAGTACGGAGCAATGTCTTTGCCTATCTCATCTGCAACCTATTGAGAGCAAAAGCCAGAGCTAGTTTCTCTCCTTAATAAGCAGAGAGCCTAATGACTGCAGAATGCTAAGGACATTAGCCTGAAATTCAATAATTAACTACAAAGCAAGATGTTGCATTAACAAAGCTCAGCTGGGCATTTATTGATAAAAGGATCATATTTATAGTAAAAAGTAATAGCAATGGGGAGTTGGCGCAGCTTGCTTTTTTTTTTTTTTTCAGTCTCAACTATAGAATTGTCAGGAGCAATCAACTATTCAGACTATTGAAAGCTGTGAATTAACTATGTCTTTTCCAGAAATGAGCCAGAAATAATTCAGTAGCTCCAGGCAACCCCAAAGATTTTTGCTTTTCAATCTACCAATTATCTCATTAAGCACATCTTTTTGGATATTAGTAGATTTAGCTTTGCATACTCCCCATTAAGGAATAGAAGCTTGAAGACTGTAGAGACCAAGGTCATGTGAAAATAAGTGGTATGCAAAGATTCGTAAAAAACTGTGCACAAAACAGGTCAGTACTATAACTTTGTATGACTCGGATTACAGAAGGCAAAACCACACTGAGAAGCTCTCAAGTCCATGGACAGAGATAGGAAGTAGAAGTTTGTTACAGAGCAGAGCAGCGTAACTAGAGCCGACATTCCCTGTCATCTAAGTTGTTGGTCAAGGCTTAGTCATTCTTCTCTGGCTGGACAAATCTCCCATTTCTGAGGTGCCAAGCACCATTAGTGTTCACTGATGCTCAGTGGGTACAGCTTGATACCAAGCAGACACTTCTTTTTTTATCAGTTTGTGATTGTTTTGAAGCAAGGATTAAAAAAATCTAAACCCAACATATTTAATTTATTAAAAATCAGTAATGAAAATAGAAGCTTCATACAAAACAGCAGAAAGGTTTCTTCTCAGAGAGTATCACTGAGACAGGAAATTCATGAGCCAAAACTTCATGGGCGCTGAAATTACCATCCTCCCACTGCAGCTATCAGGGTTTGGGGAGCCTCAGGTTTGCAGAGTTTTTATGAAGCCTGCATGGCCCTACTCTACACCTTCATAGGTCACAGAGGAGCAGAGAGCAAGAGAGATTTTCCCCAAAACAGTGCAGACAGACAGTACAAATTGATCGTGTAACTGCAGTAAATGCCTTGCCTACTCACTTCCTTTTACTCCCATATTCAGTTTAAATGCCACTTGCCAGTCAGGCATCTCTGAAAGTGTAAGCAACTTTTCTGAGTTCTCTTTTGCTTTTCCACCCGATTCTCTAACTACTACAAAGAGTTAACTGGGACAAAATAGAACAATTACATGTGTAGCTTCTCCAACGCTGTTAATTTAAACTGCACTGAACTGGCTGGCAAGCACAGAAAGGTTTGGTTTTGACCACACACAGTACCAGGTGTGTTCTGTCTAGGTGACCTTTAGAGAAAAAAATCAGCATTGAAGAAATAACAAAGCGTTAAAGTATCAATTCCATCCATGGCTTGCATTTTCTCCAGGGAGGATCTGAGGGAGAGGAAAGGGGGGATGTCTCTCCTTTCAGTGGCAGACGGTATTTTTTGTTCTCATGCTGAAGCGCCAGATAGTATGTGAGTGTCTCAGCTGTGGTAGTGCATAGGAAGAACAGAATAAAGCATAGTTACCTTTCAGAGCAGGCAGGGGTGTTGGGACTAGGCAATAGAGCAGCCGGTTCAGACCATGAGCTTGCTGGTGATTTTTCTAGGAACATCTCCTCCCAGGTAGTGGGATTTGTGCAGAAAAGATTTGCTGTCTTATTGCTGGAGTGTGGATATTGCCTTTTCAGCAACAGACATGCCAAGTGCACTTTCTTCTCCTCTGCTCTTGCATTCACACGGTTTGCTGGCAGGGATGCTCTTACTCCCGGTCTTGAGATGTCAACTGACAGTCTAACTGAACAGCATCACTGCTGATGCCCTTCATTCGCAGGCAATAGGAGAAGGGGGCAAGGAGCCTTCTCTTCATGAGCTTCACTGCTTGGATAGGAACAGCCAGCCCCCTCCCTCAGCAGCGGCAGGCAACAGTTAGAGCAGAGAGGATCCGTAGTGCTCCAGCACTGCTGCCTCTCCTCTCGGCAGCAGGCAAGGAGGGAAGGGAGGGAGGCTGTGAGCTCAGCTCTCAGCGAAGTTTGTGCAAGGTTTGTCTTAACCCTTTCGTGTTTGCAAGCAGTGAACAAAACTGAGTTGCCTGCTAATTGTGGGGTAAGACATGAGCCAGGAGGACAGGTTATCAGTTTTTCTCTCTAATTTTCTGGAAGATGCAAAGGTTTTTTGTTTTGTGCCTCTTGGGGAGGGTTACCTGGTGAAGGCTCTCAGCTGGGTTCCTGTCTGGAACCATGGTCAAGTGTCACTGTTCAGCTGAGACCCTCAGGATAGTCGCCAAGCATTGCTCTTCGGCATTGGGGCTTTTGATGTATTTTTGTCCCTGTGCTTACTGTTTGGTGGTTTGGGAAGGGCTGTGTGGCTGGTTCAGTTTACAGGTCGTCTCTCCCCTGAATAGTTTGAAACTCCGCATGAATAAGCATAACCCGAGCTTTGCAGTGTTGTGGGCAAAAATTATTTTCACCAATTTATGAATGTGTGAAGCACAGATCTGCCTACAAGGTGCCACAGAAATGAGGCAGATGAGCCAAGGTTGGGGTGAGAACCCTCTGATTACTACACCTTTTGATATGCATTTCTTAGCTCCCCCCTGGCTGACAAAGTAAGGATGTTTTGTGATCCTGTTCCAGTTATGGCACAAATTAGGGTAAACCATATCAATGAATCACTATAATTTTAGTTGTGTGCATGTTTCAGAAGGGTGATGAGGAACAAGATTTCCTTTGCTTTACACAGCCTTTAGGGGACAGCTGTCAGTTTGGGATGCTTTGCAGCAGCCCCCAAGATTTCACCAGCAGAGAAGCACAGCTGGAGGCGACCAGCACAGAGACGGAGTAGCCGCAGTTTGCAGCTCTAAGCACTGAGCTGTGTACAACTGCGTACAGTTATGTTTCACATGTCCAGATTCCTTGTGCCTCAGCAGCTGGGTTGGTTGGAGGCACCTTATGGGGTGAACCTGACCTACAGGCCCACACTGGCCACTTGGCTTGTGGTAGTTCCCAGTGCCTACAGGTTGTCTTTCATGGCCTGTGTTTGGGGCACTGGGAGCAAGGCTCTCCTCTGAAAATTGGATCCCACACAGGGATTTGGGAAAGAGGAGTTCATTCTCTCTCTGCAGCTTTCTGTGTGATAAAATAGAGACATTTAATCTAAAAACTGTCTCCTCAGAGTAGCTCTCCCTCTCTGGTTCCCCCATGGCCACAGCCTAGGCAGAGAGGCCAAAGGGTAATGAAACCCAGAGCTGCACAACTCTTTCAGCCTCCTGGGGTGGAGGGCTGTGTTATAAACCCATCTCTCTAAGGGCTCTTCAGTCTCTGGAGCTCACAAGCACGGTGTATTATTGCAATGCAGCAGTGTTTAGACAAATAAAACACAGTCCCTGGAAAAAAATACAATTTCTCCATGCTTCTATGGTGGGATGAACTCTCTGAAAACCAAGACTTATAAGGCAGCTTTGATTGCTGATTTTATGTCACATTTCCTTTGTTGTAATATCATGTGCAGTGCCCAGTATTCCCTGCTAGACGCACAGGAATGAAAGTACAATGATAAACCAGAAGGAAAACTGTGTGTATTTTTTCCCTGGAATCTGTACAATCACTGCTTTACCAACAAACTAACTGACAGTACCTTCAAACCCTGGGTACCTGTCCTCTTATTTAAGAAGACATAAGTGAGAGCTCTATTTAACCAGAAATTATGTTGCTGGTTGAGTTATAAGACCCAGAAGAGACAGACATGTGTTGAAATCCTGCGACCTTGCTTTCTATATAATGCTAATGAGCAGTGCTGAAATGAAAGGCTCTCTCTCCCTGTCCATGCAATCCAGCTTCTCTGCTCAGCTTTTTTTTTCATTTGTTGATTTTGCAGTAAATTATCTCTCCTTTTTGTAGGACCAAGCTGCTGTTTGCTGGATGGGTACACTTAGATTTCTTGTTTCCTTTGTAGCAGGGTATAATAAAGGCAGATGAATTTTAGATAATGCCACAATTTATACCAGCTGAGGCTGATGAATGACTGACTGAATGATTGCTAAATTCTTGAATTGTTGGGAAGTACGTAAGGCTTTCTCTCTATGTAAATTTTTGGGCCAATCAGTGACAAATTTGTGCTACATAAAATGAAGGTGTACAAATTCCCTTGGAAATACGCAGAGATTTGAATGTAGTAAAAGTAATTTTTCAAGCAGCCATTGATAATTTGGAGGCAAAAGACCAGGGACCTTGTTAGGTTCTTTCCTTTCCGTTATTTGACCTGTGTCTCAAGCTTTGTATCGAGTCATTTTACACATCTTTCTCATAATGGTCCCATGCCAGCCTTGGAGTGAAATTTGGATTTAACAAAGAGCAAATAAGATCTCTGAATGATTGTTAGTGAGTATAATCTGTATGTTCCTATAGGGATTCTTCTGTTTTCCAAATTCATGAATCCTATGAGCATAGTAAATGCATACTTTGGGTCTTTAAATATTGCTTTCAGTCCAGCTGCAGTGAATGAAGAAAGAGCTGTGTACTCCTCTCCCCCACGTCCCTTTCCTAGCAGAGGCATCCCAGAACAGTTTATTCAAGCCCTCTGCTGTAAAGACTGAGCCCCATCATTTGGGGCTGTTTACTTGGAAATACCTTAAGGGTGGGTGTCAAGAGGATGAGGCCAGACTCTTTTCAGTGGTGCCCAGTGACAGGTTAAGGGGCGACAGGCACAAACTGAAACTCGGGAAGTTCCATCTGAATATGAGGAAGAACTTCTGCACTTTGAGGGTGGCAGAGCACTGGAACAGGCTGCCCAGAGAGGTTGTGGAGTCTGCTTCTCTGGAGATATTCAAACCCGCCTGGACAAATTCCTGGGCAACCTGCCTTAGGTGAACCTGCTTTGGTAGAGGGGTTGGACGAGATGATCTCCAAAGGTCCCTTCCAACCCTGACCATTCTGTGATTCTGTGAGGGCCAGGGTCAAGCAGAGGTCTCTTTTGCTAATGTAGATGCTGTAGATTGAACTCAGGAAAGAGCCGCAACTTGGTAGGTGCCTGTGGAAATGTCAAAGATGACAGAGAAAACAGAAGCAGTGGCTGAGTTTTCAGTATTAAGGGCAGAAAGTGTGTTAAATTAGAGCAGACTTTTAACTCCGAGCTGTTATGTGTGAAGTGTAATCTGTGTTTGGACATATTTTCCACCTGTTGTTTAAAGTTTATGATTAATACCAACTCACCATTTCTCCATTACCATCCTTCCCTTTCCTCCTGTTAAAGCAATTTCTCTCCTTCTCCTACGTGGTTAATCCCTGCCTGGATCAGTTTGGCTGACTGAGCTGTGTACTGAGCCGAGGCAGCGTGGCTTGCCTGGAGTTCCACTAGCTTTCAGAGGGCTTAGGGGGAGTTCACCCACTTCTCCCCTGAGAGCACTGCTAGAAACCTGCACCAGATTGCTTGGAAATCAGCTCAGCACTGTGAACTTCTAGTAGTATTCATTACTTATGGCAATAATAATCATACTTAGTGCTTTGGTATTTTCAAGACACTTCACAGTTACACGGTCCCTCAGTGAGGTACAGTCAGACAGCTCTGAAGAGAACTGCCAAGCATCCAATTTTTAACAGCTTTTGTAGCTGTTACAGGCTTTGTAGCTGTGCAGTGTCACTGCCCATGGGACACCTCCTTGAAGAGGTGCCCAGACCTCTCTAGCCTTAGAGGCCACAAGGTCCAACTCCTGAGGTGCCCAGCTGATATTAGAGATGTTACATGGAAAAAGATGTGTCCTTTACCTTTCCTGCCTTCCCGGCCCCTGCCCTGGCCATTGACAGAGGTGCTAGGAGGCCACTTGCTGCCAAGAGGAGAGTTAGATAACTGGAACTGCCTGAGGTGGTTGCTTGGGCAGTTCTTCTTCCGAAGTTCAGGATGGTTCCTAGTCTCCATCTAGAACTGCACAAAGGCTGCAAACAAGAGGGTAAGTCACTATGGAAGAGGTACTGAAGCAAGTGACAGCATTTAGCACTGTCTGTCTTGGCAGAGTGGAATCTGTTGTAAATATGTTTTTGGTTTAATATGTTTTGTCTTTATAGCCACGGCACGGAGTGGCAGATGATCTATACCACAAACAGGCTTGTAGAACACATAAAAAATCATGTTTCAATACATTTTGAATCAGGAGTCTCTAATGAACATTTGGACTTTCAAATATTTATTGTGTATTCAGATTTGTGTGAAATACGTCTAGCTGCCACCAGCTTTAAGGGAGAAATACCACAGTCCATGGCATGGCAAACTTGAAAGCAAAGAAAGTCACCTGGAGCTTGTTTCTTGCTTAGGCCACTAAGGGCCCCAAGAAAATCTACTGACTTCTCTCTGTCTCATTTCTTTTTCATGAAAAAGGAAAAATTATTAGTACCTTGCCCCCCATAAACAATCTGTTGATACTAAGTGCCACGCAAATGCATGTGGTCATGTGCAGAGCTGAGTGCCTTTCCCTCTGTGCATTCCCACGCAGTCTTGTTTTGTCCAGTACAGTGTATCTGAAAATGCTCATATGTTTGGACTAAAAGAGTTTTGTTGCTTTGAAAGTCTTTGGGCTGTTTTGACAATTTGGCTTTGCTTTGAACTTCCTTTATCAAAAATATTGCAATGCTTCAGTTTCTTTACAGAAACTTATTCTACCACAGATAACTGAAGAAATTCAGTCTAGTCTGATGTTACTGCTAATTTTGGGGAACATTTGTAATTTAATTTACTGTTGTCAGTGAAGGGCTACATTGTTCTGTACAGAATTCTGTCTGAAATGGTCCAAAGCTTCATTTTCATGAGTGAGCTTGTGAAGAAGGCATTGCAGGTCCCCAAAATGGTGTTAACACCACTCACAGAAGAGACTTCTAGTGCTCTAGGTAAGTTGATGAGAGCTAGCTGAGGTAGGGCTGGCTGGCAGCGAGCAGGGTCGTATAGACAACGCTTGGAGCCAGAGGTACCTAAAAAGCAGGTTTCACGCGGATCCAAACTGCAAGTACATGTCAGCCACCCTCCATCAAGGTCCCACACATGTCCTTGTGAGCCTTGGCAAAAATTAATTGAACAATGACTCAGGGATAGGACTTGGAATGGAATATTATTATGGAACATGGTCTGGAATATTATTATTTCTCCTTAAGTAGGACAGTTCTTGCAGCAGTGCCTATGTTTAGGGAGTTCAGCACAATTTCTAGACCCAAGAGCTTCAGGTAAGTCTGGAGAAGCTTTCAGATGTGCTGATTGTCTGTTTTTGGCTGGCCAGTTGCTAAGATACAACCGGAGAGGTGCTCGCATGACAGTGAGCCACTCTGTTTCAGTCACTTAAAATGGGTGCTTGTTTTTAACACTTACAATCAAGCTTGTCTTATAGCTCATCTGCACTGCTTACTAGATGATCTTAACACGACTGATGACTATGCACAATAAATACTAACAACTGGGCCTTATTTTAGCAATGAGATAGCAGACTGGCTTCCAGGAGACTAGGTTGTTTCTCTGCATGATGGACAAATAATCCACGTGGACAGTGCAGCATTTCCTGGGAACTGGCTCACTCATGGAATTTTCTTCTTCCTGTCTGCATGGCAGGGCTGGTGCCTCAGGGGAGACTTGGCATTGGCCTCAGTGTCAAAACCAACACCTGAAGTGTGCATATGCCTGAAATGTGTGTGGTTTTTGCTTTGATGCTCTATCTGTTTTTTTCCTGAAACTCTGGACATTCTGGATGGAGCCTGAAAATCTACTTGTTCATTTTTTATTCTCACCTCATTTCCCCACTGCCTGGCTCCATGCTCTGGATGTGGACAGCATTGCCTTCTGTGTTACTTAATATTGGTCCGTGGGCAACTGGGTGAGTCACTCTCGAGCCACTGGACACACTGTCACGACAAAGCCCATCTCAGCCCACCCAGAGCTGGGCTTGTCTGTGTGCAAAGAGCCTGTTGACTCTTGGGGGCTTCACGCAGATTTCTGCCTGCAAGAACAGCTTGTAGGGTTAAGACTGAGATGCGATTCCCTGAAAGGTGTTTTTCACAGCACAGATGATGTGAGGAAGGTCTCGGATACAATCACACATGTTAAAACATGTGCCTCTCCTCCTGTTACAGTCAAAGGTACCACCTGAACTTGCCAGGCAGCACTGTGATTACAACGCTGATCAGTAAAAGGCTGCTTCTTCAGAGTTCAAATCCTGAGCAGAACCATCCTAAAGCTGGAGTTCACTGTTAATGCAGGATGGTATTTTGGTCTAAGCCCAGAGCTCATAGACTCAGGTATTCAGTAACTCACTACTGGCAGGGACTCATGAGGCATAACTTCCAGAATCTTGAAAATATGAACAGATATTCCCTGAATTCTAACTAAATCCTCCCAGCCAGACCATAAAGCTGAATGCACAGTGGGTAGAGCATGGGGAATGCTAGCTGCAAAACAGTTAAACCCTTTTCTGAAGTCTCTGGTGCCACGTTATTTGCATGATTCACAGTTAACAGATGGGCTTATGCCTACATTGAGGGGGGACCAGTTCTTCAATTGCTATCATTAAATAATAATTATGACAGTTTATACTGAAAGGAAAACAATTTTGTGATAACCCCAATACATCACTTTTTATTTCTTTGGTTTGTTTGTTTTAATTCCAGTCTTAAAGAAAATCTCTTTTCTCAGTTCTCATTTACAAAATATGCAGCTGAGAGAACTCTGCCCACCCACACACTTCAACATTTCAGATATCAGCATTTCCATCCAGGGTTGGATGAACTCTTTCTAAACCCGTTGGAGGAAACATGGTTGAAATCTTTACAGCAGGAGAGTGAAAAACAATCATAGAAGCAAACACTGCTGTCTCTGCTCTGCCACTAGTTTTCACTGCAATTTTGAAGAAACCCTCCCTTTGGATGTATATCTGCTCTATACAAGAGAGCACAGCACAGGAATCCTGAGCTGCTGCCAATTGTACTAAAAGAATTATCATCGTTTAAGCTAAAAAAATTATTCAAGTGATACAAAAGCCCATGCTGCCATACCTGACTAGCACGGCACTGGATTAAATCTTTCAAGGGTGCAGATTATCCCACATCCATCTTCTTCAGGGCTTCTGACACCTTCCTCAATATGGCCTTGCTCAAGCAAGGTACTTCATGTACCACGGGTCTGAAAGTGTGTTGAATCAGTGCTGCTCAGCCCCACTACCTTTGGGTGGCTGTCTGAGGTTATCTGTACCACACGGGAAGACTCATCTTACAGATAAGATCTTCCCGATGGCCTCTGTCTGCATGGGGATTCTGGTGCAGAGGGACATAATGCCTCCTGGGACAAATGCCAGCATCGCAGGTCTGTCTGGGAATAAGCCCTCATTTGTATTTAACCTGTTGGGTGGGCACGAGAACCCATTGGTGCTTATCACTGAAATGGGGACATCAGAGTGGGAAAAATAGCTGCACTTTCTTCCTTTGCATCATAAACCAGCCATTCAGATACTTCTCTTTAATCAGCTTCCACAGGAGTGACCCTTCCCAATAGCAGGGATCCCTCTCTTGCCATGACTCCTTAAGCACTGCTCTTGCTTCTACCCCAAAGCATTTGTGCCTTAACATCTGCCATTTACTGCCAAAAAGCCCTGTAGTTCTGCGCTGTGATGTAGACCCCGTGCATTGCCCTGACCCAGTGCAACGGTATTCCACTTTATTCTACTGCAGTGAGGGAGCGGGAAAAGAGTTATGTCACATAAAACAATTTTGAAATCCTTTGTGATTCATTGGGTGATAAGATGCTACACTATTGTCACTCATCTCAGGTACAGTAATAGGAACCAACATTACCAGTGAATTCTGAATAGATGGATCTTGAGCCCTAGTTCCAAACTTTAATCCCCAGTTGGCACTTTTAAAGTGCTGAAGAAGAGGAGAACAGACAGTATGAAGACAAATGAAGAACAACTGCATAGTGTCTGTGTTTGAGTTCCCACTTTGTTTCACTGGAGGCTTCTTTATACAACAACTTTTAGCATCTACTGCTTTCCACCAACAGTGGAGACAGAATGTCAACCTAGACAGACTCTCAGTCTGAGCCGTGACAGCAGTTATACGTTTATAGTAAAGCCAGGGGTGTTTCCATTTGATGCCTTTGTCTAATAGCAGTCACAAGTTTCCCCTTCCCCAGCCTCTGCGTCAGTAACAGATAAAGCTCACTGGCCAGTTCCACTTAATTATTGTTCATTTTTGGTGAAGCAAAGAATAAATGTCACTGTGTGACTATGCTTAACTAATGTGCCTGATTATTAATAGCCAGTTTGGGTCCCTCTCCCAGCCTATGTGCCACAAAATGCATTTCCCTTCTGTCTCCAGGATTAAGTTGTCTGGGAAGCCACTGTTCTGTGAAAAGACTGGACAAAAAGCTTATTGAACATCCCTTCCTTTTTATCAGAAGACTGATCTCTCTTTTTATTTTTAGGATGTTATCAACAAAAGTTGCTTTATTGCTTCACTTTTCATAGATGAAGACATGTTTTCAATATGGACAAAGAGCTCTCGCCAGAAGAATTCACCACATGGTTCTCCTGCATGACACACATGAAGTCCAGCGCTTGGTCGCCTGGTCCTTTTTTTCTCAGATCTCAAATGCACACTCTGCCTTGCTCTACACAACCTGCCTTAGTTCTCACTGAAAGCGGGAGATTTTATCCATGCCCCAGATCAACTTTACTAGCTTCTCCCAGCTTCATAAACCCCAGACTTCTCTAGTGCCTAGGCATCAGCTCCAAACACTGACCATTTTGCCACATGTACTGAAATCAGGTGATGCTCTTTTGAAGAGAGCGCACCTTCTTGTCCTGTGAAGCAGTAGGAAGCCTCCTTGCTGGTCAGTAGTGGCCAAATGAGATGTGCATTGCTATGGTGGAGGATACTGAAAAGAGACACCTTATCGTTGCCATGCTATTGCTGAAGACTGGCTTTTTCTTCAGCAGGTCCCTGTTGTTATTTAAACAGCAGTTTCACATACCCAGATTAAAGAACATTTAAACGTTCTGGGCCAGGTCTACTCTCCATATATCCGTTTGACTCCCATTGGAGATGCAAAGGCATTCAACCCTTCCCTGGCAATCATGCTAGGAAATGTTGTCTGAGTCAGTGTCTGTTCAATGCTAGTGCTGCTTTCTGTAAAGCTCTCCAATGCTCTATTTCCACTTCTGGAAGAGGTAATAACTTGCTATCTCACCTGCTAATGCCAACAAAATCCCTGTTTCCATTTCCTAGGATTTTAGTCCTGTGCAATAGGGAGGAGAAGGCACATTATCCAATTCTGCATACAATTTATTATCAACATTTCTTCCTGCTTCAGCCCTACTTCTAATAAGAGGCTTAAAATATCAAGAAAAAGAGTAGCAAATGTAGGAATAATGCAATGAGCTTCTGGTCTCTTTCTTAAACTGTAACAGGAGCATGTACAGTGTGTATGATGTTCTGGGACTCAGCAGGGGTCAGACCCGCAAAGATTATCCTGGGAATAAATGTTTGCATTTAAATGGGATGACAGAGATTAGACCTCTAAGGGCCACTGCTTTAAAATGAGGAAATCTCAATTTCCATGAGCTTGGAGCAGACCCAAAATCATCAGCTATAAGATTTTTACACCACTCTGTAGCAATTTCTGTATGCAGACCCCACCAGACTGCAGTGAGTGCTCTGCCTAGTTTAATGCAAACAGTTGAGTTAATCATACAGATAACCGAAGAGATCATTCATATACTGCCCAGATGCAAAGCCTCTGTATTGATGACCGAAGCTTGTCAAGACAATGTTCTGCTGGGCTGTGCTTCAGTCACTGCTTAGCAGAGCCATGCTTTTCCCAGGCACTTCTCCACCATTTGTGTGCTCCCTTGCCAGAGCAGGGCTCCTCAGAGGAGCCATTTGCGAGTGTGGTGTTGGCGACTTCATCACTGACATTGCAGCTGGCTTCATACCCAATCTGCGTACTGAGAGTGCGGTCCTGAGTGAGTCCTGAAGCAAACTTTGCTGCGCAGTAGCATCACCAATAGGGGCTGTAGCTACCCTTCTTTAGCATCCCCTGCACATTTGGGCTGATGTTAGTACAGGGACTAGTTCTTTGACTACTAACCCAGCCATCAATGTTTCATAGAAAACCAGGTTGAAAGGGACCTTAAGGATCATCTGATCCAGCCTTTCTTGGCAAAAGCACAGTCTAGACAAGATGGCCCAGCACCCTGTCCAGCTGAATCTTAAAAGTGTCCAATGTTGGGCAATCCACCACTTCCTCAGGGAGATTATTCCAATGGCTGCCTGTTCTCATTGTGAAGAATTGTCTTCTTGTGTCCAGTAGGAATCTCCCCAGGAGTAACTTGTACCCATTGCCCCTCACATCTTTTCCATGTGACTCCTTGTGAAAAGGGAGTCTCCATCTTCTTTGTAGCCACCCCTTAAATACTGGAACATGGTGAGAAGGTCTCCCCTGAGCCGCCTTCTCTCAAGGCTGAACAAGCACAGTTCTCAGCCTTTCCAGGCCTTTGATCCTCTTTGTGGCCCTTCTCTGGGCCCTCTCCAGCCTGTCCACATCTTTTTTGCATAGTGAGGACCAAAACTGAACACAGCATTCCAGGTGTGGCCTGGCAAGGGCTGAGTAGAGTGGGATTTGATGTACTCCTAGTCTCTTGGTTTTTTGCAAAAGCTGAATTGCTCAGTTGCTGGAGGCTAACAGATGGCTTGCAGCACCTAAAGGTGCTATGTTCCCTTGGGGGCTGAATTAGGCTCCCTAAAGTCACATAGGTGGCAGACCCTCTGGAATTCACCATATCAGTATTGGATGTTACCACTGCCAAAGCTCTGAGCCTGCAGCCAGGAGTGGACTGGTGTAACCTGCTGACAAGTTCTTGTTGGTCAACACAGAGCAGAGATCAGCCTGTTATGTTTCACAGGACCTGACTTTGTAACTGAAAATATAGCAGGTCATGCTTGTGACCCTGGAGAAGCCTTGCTCAAAACCTGCTGGCAGTCAAGATAAATGCTCTTACAAGAATGGAAGAGACCTTTTACAAGGTCTAGAATTTGCTTAGGTCCTCAAGTCTGAGCTACCCCTTGCTGCTTTAGCAGTATTTGTTTCTGCAAATACAGTCCCTCACCCACCGACTTCAATTTCTTTCCTATTCCTTATAACTTTCTGTACACTGTCCATCTTTGTCCTTCCCCAGCCATCCTTCCCCACCCCCAGCCAACCTCAGGCTCACACAAAGCTTGTGGAAGCAAAGCCAACTCATTGCAATGTTAATATTTCAGTGAGTGGGTCATATTGGACAGGGCTGCAGTGGAAAAGCAGCAGTGTGCAGCTGTTTCCCATTTATTCACACGTAACCTCCACAGCGCTGTCAGCAGAATATTAAACAAGGTTTTAGCATCTGCTTTTTTGGTTGGTTGGGTATCAGCCAACTGCTCCTGAATTCTGAGATTGACTAAGTCTCTGCATATCTCATTAGCAGGGTTAGCTAATCTTTACCACTCACTGCCACAGCAAAACCTCAGCAGCTCTTAGCTCCTTTGCAGAACGTAATTGTTGTCTGCAAGTGTTTGATTCTGGTGACTTCTATTGCCAAGGCACAGCACGGGCTTTCCTCTGTTTCATCGGGACTGTAGGAAACCTTCAGGCTGTACTAGACTGAAAAGAGCTGGTCACTCTTAGGAAAATGAATATGCCTTTTCTCTGGAGGAAAAAAAAAAATTAGCTTGTCTCTCTGCTCAGTTTTAAATCGCAGTATAGAATTGAGGACAGTACAGAAGTTTACTGGCTGATTCACTCTTGCTGGCCCAGGGTGACATCCAGGTATACCTGTTTGTATGCCAGGCAAAACCCCAAGGACAGCCCAAGAGGTCACCCTTCGTGGTGGGCTGCAGCTCCTTGAAGCTTCCTCACACCAGTCAGTTCATTCTCAGCTCTCTCAGCTGCTGTATGTTCTGGTGAGCAGAGGCTATTCCAAGAGATCAGCCAGCAGTAAGGAAAAGCAGGTGTTAAAAAACAGAAGGGAAAGATGCCATCTCACAAGTCCCACAATTAAACTGGCATCTTCTTTCTGCACCTGGTTTTGTGTCCACCCAGCAGTGACTTGGGTGAACATATTCCCTTCTCACCAAAAGCAGAGCTGTTAGGAAATATCTCTTCTCTCTGTCACAGTGAAGGCTCTTCCCTGCAGTACATTTACAAGTACTTCACCCAGCCTACTTTTAAATAATGACCTTGCCACCAGTTAAGAGGAAATGGCAAAGGTGAAGTGTATTTTCTGTGCTGGCAGTGATTTTTGCCTTGAAAGGTTCCTCTGATCAGTCTTTCTGTCCATTTCAGTGATGTAGCTTAAATTCCACTGAGGGTCAGTAAAGTCCAGGCATGGAAGAACAACATCTGAACACCCTGCAGTGTAGTCAACTCTGCTAATTTAAATAGAAGTTCTCTGAAGGGAACTTAAATCTCTAAATTTTCCTGAACCAGCTGATCTCCTTTAAAGTAGCAGGAATATTTGTACCACTACTTTTTCTAGCCATATAATTTCCCTTGCCCTTTCATATTTGAGATATTTCATTTTTCAGTTGCTATAATTCCACAAGCTACCTTCATGTTGTGTAAAACATACACACAGTTTGCAATGCATGACCTGTGGTATAGGAGCTGTCTTCTCCTGTCAAATATTTCCTGTAGGCGGGAAAAAGGTTTTTTTAAAGAAATGAAGACAATACAGATTTCTTTCCTGCTCTTAGCCACAGAAAAGCACAATCTTAGACCTAATGGTAAGACAAGGTCCACAAATTAATAATTCTTTTCAAACAAAACCTGTGTTAATAAACCTTGGCATATCAGTCTCTACACTCACACATTCCTGTATGCAGAAATCAGGACTGTCACTTTTGGAGACACATCCTGTTCTTTCTGGTAGTGGGACATTGAGGTCTTTCTCGGCTCTACTGAGATTTAATGAGTCTGTTGCCCCGCTTGTGACTGTCACAGCACATCAGATTCATTCAGCTGAGGTAAGACTTGTTTTATGAGTCTGACAAGAAATGTTAAAGTGTCTGAGGTACTTTGGATAATTCATCTGAGAAAGAGGGTAAGTTCCTCACACAGGAAACATGCTAGCCTGCCAGAAAGAACTACAGAGAAGCAACTGAAGAGAGTGCACATGTACAGAAGAGTTCCAGTGCCACTCATCCAAGCAGTAAGAGCAGCATTTCAGTTGCCCCAGCATGATCTTGCTCAGGTCTCAGTACATTGAAATACCTCCCAATACTCCTAATGACCTGAGCACTATTTCAATTTCCTGATGTACTGTTGAAGCTTCCTTGCCTTCTGCTGCAATCCTGAAGTGAACCAGCATGCCAGAGAGGAAGAGGCTGTTAAAATAATATCCCTACTGACAATGCTTGGCAGTAGGAACAGAAGCCCATTCAAATGCTTTTCTGTTTGTCTGTGTCCAAAGTCACAGGGTTTAAGTGCGCAATTATATGGTTTACTGTGCTCCTGACTTGCAGCCACAATGCTCCAGCAGCACAAAGTAGTACAAGGCCAAACCAAAGCCTTTTCAGAAGAAAGAGTTTAAGTGATGCAACAACCCTCAACTTATTGGGATAAAAATGGAGATAAACTGGAATTAAATTTAAAGTGGTATGCTGATTATTGCCCCCTAAAGCTAATGATGGTAGAGATGCTTGCTGCCTGGTTTGACTGATCCATAAATCTGAACTGAGCTCAGTTCCTGATTTAAGATATAGATACCAGGCCTGGAGCTAGTTCCATGAGCAAGTAATAGCAATGGTAGCAAATTCAGACAGTAAGAACCGAGCTGCTGATGTCTGGCAGTTATAACTGTGTGTACTGGGTTTCTATACAGCATAAAAAATACAAGGCTGAAAGTCTCTGGGCATGGGTGAAAGAATGCAACTGTCCCAAAAAAGCACCATAGGGCTGGTCATTGGGTATCAAAGGTCTGGTTGATGGTTCATGATCCATTTCCCTATAACAGGATGAAGGAGGCTAGGGCATAGGTCTAATACACTAAGAGAAAATAGGTAATGTTGAGGTATCATTTTCGTCTTTTATCTAGAAACTGCTGTTTCTCCCAGGAATCCATGGGACACAGCCAATTTTCACTCTACAGTTAAAAGGTTTAAATACATTTTTTGATCCCACTGTTTTTGCACTCTTTATTGCTACTAGGCTGGTGTGGACCAGCTTGCCTACAATAGTCTTCAGCATCCTTCATCTTCCCATGATGCTTTAAACTGGAAGTTTGGATGCCTTCTAGCTAGTCTCACAAATACCCACTAATAGCATTTTTTTCTAGAAATGGTTTCTGTACTTGGTGTTATCTTGAGGACCAAGCCCATTTCTGGATGCAGTTCTGAGCATTGTCCTAGATTTCTCTCCTAGCACTTAGTTTTCTGTGACTCGGTTAACCACTTGTGAAACTGGCTTAATTCTTCGCTCTCCCATCTTTCTGTCTGATGTAGCTTTAATATGCATGATGGTGGCTGACTGTCTTTGTTCTGGGGACAAAAATTGGCCTTCAGTGCTCAAAGTATTCACTTGAATACTTTGATTTACACGTTTATTTCTACATGGCAATATATAGGCCGCATCATGGAAAAGCTGGTGCTTGGCAGCACAGACATCACAGTTGATCACACCATGTCACCTTCCCTTAATGACCTTGGCCTGACATATCCAGGTAAGGGATGCAACTAGCAAGCTGATATTTCCCCTCAGGAAATGCTCTGTCCCTCTTCTGGTTCCCCCCCACCCCGCTTCATTTGGAAAATCTTTGATAATTAAATCACTGCAAAGGCAAGTGCTCTGTTGTTATAATTCATTTGATAATTCAGCCAATTCAGCCTAAGCCCCATGTTCCTCTTTGCACAAATGAAGTTTGCTCTGTTCACAAAAGATTGGCTCCCAAGCTACCTGCCTACTCACACAACCCCTTTCCTAATTAGATAGCTGAAACCAGCAAAGCATGGCCTTCTTCCCAGCACAGATGACCTTAGGGAAACTAAAAAGGTGCTTTTCATTACAGAAGTTGTGAAGACCCTGCCATAAAGAGGAGAGATGTATTAATTTCTGGAAGAAGATAGAAAGGTACAAGAACTCCTTGGTCAGTTATTGTAGGCAGCACCTCCTATTCTCAGGCAGCAGCAGCAGGGAGAGAGGGAAGGGGTTCATTTCTTACATTGGAGACCCCTTATCCCAGTTTCTTACAGGTTTTTTCTATCACTCAGCTATGCTTCCTTTTACTTTAGTGGTTTTACCTGAAAGAACTGGATGAAGTTTTAATAAATGTCTTCTTGAAGATGAGGAGCATCCAGGTTTGACCTGGAAAGCACAGCCTTTTCCATGATAGTTGAAAGAGTTGCTCTGTAAGTGCCAGTAGACACTTTTCCCCCTTTGCATAGCTGAACTACTTGAGGGATGCAGCAACCGCAGGCAGGGTGCCACTTGAAACAAAGCCCATGGACAAGGTGCTTTCTCTTGTTGATGTCTTCAGATTAAGCTTGAATGTTTTTCCATTAGAAATCATGGTGGTGTAATGGCTATCAACTCTACATCCTTACTGAAATGATACACTAAGGATCCAGTTAAGGACTTGAGGATCTCACAGTTCCTTTTGGCTTTCACAAACTACCAATGTATTTGAAGATAAACTCTCCATACCCAGGATATCAGGTCTGTGTTAGAGGACTGTGTGCATTCTTTGCGCATGGATTGGAATAGGCTTTGTATTGCCTAGTAGGGAGGTGGTGCACTCTCAAACCACCCCCAATCACCACAATAGTGCCCAGTGCTCAACACGGCCATAAAAGCTGTGCCAGTTGGAGAGTTGAAACCAGGATCAGAAAAGCAAGGAGACAATATACAAAAGGCTCAAAGAGAAAAGCTGCTATACCCTTTGCTTACTGCAACAGACATTTCTTTGCCAGGCCCACGTTGGGGACAATCGGAGAAATCTCTGCTGAGTTGCCCTAATGACCTATACAATGAACTAAAACAACTTTCAGGAGATTTTACTTTCCCATCTGTAAGCACCGGAGATCATACTGATGCCCTTCAGGAACACTCCCTGCAAACCAGCTAGCTCTCAGCCATCACTCTCCTTTCATCAGTGGCAGGTGATCCAACCATGAATCTCCAAATCTCTCTGGGACTGCAGCAGATGAAAGCAATCATCTCTGCAGTTATCATGTTTGATGAGTAATGGACAACAAGTTAAAACCCACAAGATGCAAGTAATGGCAGAACTAGCTGAGGATGACAGCAAGAGAGTGGCAGAGAACAAGCGCCAAGCAGGGAACTAGGCTGGGATAGCAACTGCTTGTGGCTGACAGTGCAGATTCACTGGGACTCTTCAGCAGAAAGTGCAACTAAAAACCAAAGCCCCAAAAGCTGGTAGCTGACATAAAAGGGACCTAATACAGCATCAACAACTATTAAGAAGTTATTAGGTCAGCAGGAGGAGAGAAATGGCTAGGAACATGCTTCATCTTGGCCAGTCCTGAAATTCTATCTCCAGTTGGGATTATTGTTTGTCTGAGGGCTTTGCTTGTTTCTATTGTCTACTCTTTTCTTTGAGATTAGACTGATCCTCAAATTTACCACCTGTAGTTATGCTTTGCCCAGGGGATGAAGAACTGAAGTACGTGGGAAGTGCAAAGGTGGGATAAAAGTACAAAGCACAGTCACCAGCCTGCCCTTGTTCCTTTTAAACACTCCTAATCATCAGTTTTATTTGCCTCTGAACTCAAAGTACATTTGGATTTATAATAGAAACAGCTGTGAGTTTTCACTGAAGGTTCCTTTTGCTGTATTTAGAAGCTTCCCCAGCTTCCTCAGGCACATGATCAAGTTTGCAAGTGAGACATCTGAATGCCAGAGCTCTTTTTTCCTTGCCACCCATCTTTTTGTTCAGGGCAGTTTCTGGGGTGCAGAGGGTAGAACAACATTCTGTTTCCATTTACACCTGTGAAATCCTTACAGTGATAAAAGGTTTGTTCAGCTCTCACCAAGTACACAGTCTGGCTGATATTTAACCCACAGCCATAATAATTTCATTACCTTTCAGATTTCTGTCACTGAAAATGAATGGACTGGCATGCTAGAAGCCCAAAATATCAACCACATCTTCACTGCATATCCCATTATGTTGTTTTATTTGGTGTCAATATTAATTTGTGAAGAGCAATAAGCATCAATAGGCAGTAATAAACAGGAGTATCCAGTAATAACCATTTTGTATAGCAGATGCTAGTTGAAAGTTTCTAAGTAACATCTACAAGTAATTGTTTCTGGATACTGTCAAGAGTCTCAGGGGTCCAGAACATACAGCAAGTTGTTTAGATGATAAATACTACACAAGAAGTATTTAGAAATTTATAAAAGAGTAAAAAAAATATTTTTCATAGCTAACAGTGTGGATTCACTGAGTCCCTTCAGCAGAAAGCGCAACTAAAAAACAAGACACCAAAAGCTGGTAGGTGACAAAACAGGCCTGCTGCAGCATCAGCAACTACCAAAACTTTACAGCACAGAGCAACCACCAACTGCCTGGGGCTGACAAACAACCTGGGAGTGAGTTACTGCCCAAGTATCACTGCTCAGATTTTACAGCAGCTTCAGAAGCAGCTGTCTTGCTTTGTCTGTGACAAACAAAACCAGATGAACTCTGATCTAATCTAGCTTACTAGTTGGCTGCTGGCCTCCTGATCATCTGGTGATATAACATTTCCTCCCTAGAATCAGCCCAATCTAGCACATTTTGATTTGGGGGAAAGAGGCAAAACTCTTTGTCATGTTTCACCTAAACCACAGCGTGCCTACCCTTTACAGAGAAAGCTTTGTTCTCTGCCGCTTCTGGAGAAAAGGATACCAGCTCTGCAGCACAGCAATATTACATTAGCTCTCTACATGTGTGACTCTCACATGCAGTTTCCTAAACAGTACAACAATTTTCTTTAAGGAGCCCGAAGGAACAAAGAAAAGACAGGGGAAGATACTCACTAGATGCCTTGACTTACCAAGAGAAGAATATCACAGACTGATTGATATCCTCACATCAACAGAAGGCAAACACAGCTGCCCTGACTTCTATATGCAGATTTTGACTGCAACTCCTTACAGTACAAAGAGCTCAGACTTTAAGAGCCCATAATGGCAGAAAAGAGGAATAAGTTTCTTGTATAGCAGGCTACTACAAAACCTACATACTGTAGAAGCATTGCAGTTTCTCTACTGTAGCCTTACCTTACCAGTATCAGTAAGTACTAGGAAAAGAACAGGGAAATCATCCTAACCTATTTCCTTTAAGTACTCTGAATGGCCACACCTGGCCTTTGCTTTGAACCAATCCTTGCCAGCAAGCCTCTATTTAAAAGGTATGTGAAACTCTTACTAGAGGGTGGGTTGTTTGGTAAGTTCTGATGGTTATTTTTGTGCTCTGTTAAAGCTACTAGAATTTTGTACTTTAAGGCCTTTTTCTGTAAGTGCTAAATAGTGGGTTTTTTGTGTGAGGTGTGGTTGTTTTTTGATTGGCTTTTTTTCTTGTGTTCTTAGAATATGTCTGTGTATAGTTGGGCAGTAGCTGTTTTTATGCAGACAAACTACTCAAAGTGCTGGGTTTTAATCTGAAAAGAAAGAATGCTTTGGGCTGTATGAAAGATGTGGCTTCACCTGAGTGCTTTTTGTGCTGTAGTATCAGAATAAGGCAAGCCTATGTGATGGCTTGTGCTAAGGATGCTAAGCGGAGTCTGTAGGAAGTCTGAGTGTTTGGTGTTGTGGACCCTGGGCTCTATTAGTAAGGAAGACAAGCTTTGTGTCTGCAAGTATGGTAGAGAACTGTGTGGTGATGCCCTTGCTGTGGTTTTGGTATTCAGGTCATAGTATTTTCACTGTTCTGGGATTTTCAGATTTAGCGCAGTGAATTAAGCACTTTCTTGAATGGCTTTCTACTTCTTTCCTAATCTTGCTCTCTTGTTAGCTTACCTCTTCCCCTGTCTTCATGTAGCAAACAGGCTGGAAATAAGATTATTTCCAACATCTGCTTGCTCTTAGCTAGACATCAATTACAAACTCTTTAAGGGTAATTCTTTCAGCTTTTTCTTACATGTTTTCTCCCTTGCTCTCCCTTCTGTCTATCCTGTACATGTGCTCATTGCTCTAACTTGCCCCTGCTCTCCACCTCTTCCACAGCATCAGAGCTGTGCTGGCAAGGGGCCATCTAGCACTCCAGATGGCTGGCACTTGCTGCTTCTGCCACAGGCTGAAGTAGTGAGCTAGTTATTCCAGAAACAAACTCATTGCTATTTACTTCAGGGAATAGTTACAGTAAAATGAGATATTGCCTGCCTCACTTCTGAAGGATGTGTTCCCTGATAGTTAACACATTTTTCTTTAACATCACTCTCAATCTACTCCAGGGCTTTTAGACTGAGGCATGGAGCAGACTGTTTTCTAACAAAGGCGTAGTAACACCTCTTCTCCTTGGTATTGTTAGTCTGATGATGACTGTCACTTCAGGACTGCTCACCCTTACTCTTATCCACCTCATGATTATCTTTTCCAGCTGGTGTGCAGAACACAAAGCAACCAAAAGCTCTTTTGCCAGACTGTGTGATGCAGTCTCTCCCAATTTGTGAGTAACTTACTGGTGGTTGTTTGAAATGGTATTACTTTACTCATATTGTACTCTTTGTTTTGGTGCTCTAGAAATATTATTTCCTTGGATCCAGTATTTTAGGTCTTGTATGTCATGATTTTGCTTATGAATCCCATTGTATATCCTCTGGGCACTTTGCAAACACTAAAGACTTTACAATAGGCAAACCGATGAATACTTTGCTTCTGCTATGGCTGAAACTAGTTTGGGCCAGTCACAGGGAAAAGGTTCTCTTATCCTGGAACCAGTTCTTATTGATGGGAAAGTGAGTGGAAGGATGTGCAAAGGTCAGTGCATGGGGGGGTCTAGAAAATTGTACTGCTTGTGGGATGTCTATATTCAGCTGGACTGTGGCTAAACTAGAGAGCAAAGTTTAGGCAGGGAGTAGAAAAGTTGAAATGGAGTAATTGCTTTGTATTAACAAGTGTAGTCTGAGTTAGAACTATCTAGATCCCTTTGGAGCAAAAGGATGTACAAAGGTGTTTGGGAAACATAAGACTAAGAGAAGAGTTATGCAAATAAGAGGCTCAGAAACAATTTTGGTATTGGAGCCCCTGAAGAAGCATAAGAATGTTGAGATCTGCCTTCTCTGTTAAGGGGCAGTAACTTGAAGTTAGTATGGGAAGCCCAAGAGATTGAGAAAAGGACTGCTGCTTGTGGCAACTGCTTATAAGACATCATGTGTGCTTGTCCTGGGACTTGTCCAGCTCCTGTCACTGTAGTAGAAACACAGATATGCCACCTTCCCCATCACACAGCTAGGGAGTGAGCGTCCATCCCTGTCACAGTGTGGGCTCAGTCCTGCTCTGAGACCCACATGACCTAATGTGACCCCACTCTTTAACAAATCCCATGCACAGTCCTGCTCTGAGACCCACATGACCTAATATGACCCCTGCTCTGTAACAAATCCCATGCATACAGTGACAAATCTGACATCCACAACCTACTAAATCCTGCAGTGGATGAGAAATATATTTATAGGAGTGGAGATGAATGTTAACAAGCAGTCCCTCTCTGAAATCTAAATGTGTCTCCTAAAGTTATTAGCTTTTCAGCTGACATAAATTAACATGAAACTACTGCTAATCTCTATCCTAGGTGAGGGGGTAGAAAGCAACCCTCCATCACAGCAGCTCAGATCCTAATTAAAAGCACCAGCTCCATCAGTAGTTCAATGAATGGGACTTCCTGTCTCTTACCATACTAAAGTAGTTCAATGAATGGGACTTCCTGTCTCCTACCATACTAATTAGTTAGGTGTTGCTTTAATCTCCTTCCTCACTTGACAGCTTGCTTATATCTCCTTCAATAACTGCAAAATGGTCATGTCAAGTAGTCCTTCTATATGTGTTTGTCCTGGTGGTTATCACCCTGTGTAGTGATATCTTTCAATTTTTTGATCCCTTCCCAGAAAACTCATGTTGGTGAAGCATGTACCTGGGTTTAGGGTTTGTTCAAGTGCTGGAAAGACTGAGCAGTCTTGAGTTTCAGATCTAAATTCTCCCCTTTCTAGATGCAGAAGCATAGGCTCAAGAATAGACTGGACTCTCTTCTTGAACAGGTATTCCTCATGTGCTCTGTGTAGGCCAGGCTGGTAAGGTGTAGTCAGCAAGCTGGCATCTTGAGCTGGGCTCTTTCTCAGTACAGAGCTGAGCTATTGACAGAAACATGCATGAAAAGCATGTGGGTTGTGGCTTGTCTGAATTTGTGCTCTAGTTTCAGTCCTTGAGGTTCTGACATGTCCCTAGGCACCCTGGTCCTGTGGCTGTGGGCAAGCATTGCACCTTCAAAAGAGGTAGTATGTTAACTCTGCAGGGAACGTAAGACCTGCTACCTAACAGCCTTTGAAAATCCAGGAAGACTCTGAATGCTTAAACCAATATTGAAAATGTTTTCTGCATGTAAACTCTGACCAACTAATACAATGAGTTCTTGAAGGAAGAGGGAAATATGCCTGAACAGCAATTCACAGCATAAACTAGGAGTTCTTCCAGAGCTAGTGAAAAGGAAATCCTGGGCATGGAGACTTGTAGAAAATGGGCTGCGTGCATGTGGTTTTATGCTGCCTGAAATGCCAATGTGTGTGAATTCAAAGCTGTGCTTTGGACAGCACTGCTCAAAGAAAACCACTTGCATCTAATCTTCAGCAAGGGTGTGGAAGTAAAAAGGGAGACTCTGACATGGCTAAGGCACAGCAGTCAGTGACCACATGCATGTGCTGTGAACTTCCCATGTGTTAGCATTGAGAAGCTAGTAAGAATTTTACGGAATGAGTTAAAGGCTATTGAAATGGGTTGTTCAGGGAATACCATGGAGGTGTCTTTACTGCAGAGTGGCTGGCTAGTCTAAAACATATTCTCTTTAGTCTGAGTTCCTTCAAAGATTTGAGTGCAATGACACAAACTCTTCCCTTGCTGAGGCGGGAAAGCAAATGCTTTTGGCTGCCCACGCTGCTGGCCTGCATGGCTCAGACAGCTGTTATGAACAAAAACTCTTATTGGATTGCCATCTGCTGGCACTGTATTTAACTGCTTCCCACTGTGGGCAGCAAAGAGGACACCTACAAAAGGGGGTCAAGCAAGCCTGGACATAAAGTGCCCGATAACTTATTTTCTTGAAGTCTTTCATAAGTCCTCCAACCAATTGTCTCCGCTGGCTTAGCAGGCCTTGCATTAAAAGGAAGAAAGCTGTGTTGTTGCGTAGGGAGCCTGTTCCTAGTGTCTGTTCTAATTTGAAATGGTTCCTTACTATCATCACCCAATGGGCCACATGAAAAGAAACAATAATTAGCTTCTGCAAAGCCTTCATTTGGTCTGACTTGAATCAAATAAGTCATGTTACAGCTAATATTTTGATGCAATATTGACTAAGCTAAAATTCCATCTCTGGGGCTTGTTTTCCCTAGAAATAGCTCAAATGATAAGCTAGTATAGCTTAAGCAAGAGCCATTCTGCTTTTGATCCTGTAAGGCAAAACCCAGAGTATGTCTGTGTTCCTTTTCCACTTTAGCGATGGTAAATCCCAATGCACAAACTGAAAGGTGTGTATAAGTCTACCTGCATCATTGCCAAGAAGCAGTGGTCCAGGCCTGACTAACCATTCAAGAAGATTTGAGAGAAACTCAAAGCTCATGGGCTCAGGTGAGCTTGCTGAGCTTGAGTTTGCCTTGTTAGGCTCTTGGAGGTGTGTGCTTAGTTTATTGTGATGGGCTGACCTTGGCTGGACACCAGGTGAACGCCAAAGCTGCTGGATCACTCCCCTCTTCAGCTGGACAGGGGGAGAAAATACAACAAAAGGCTTGTGGGTTGAGATAATGATAGGGAGAGACCACTCACCAATTACTGTCACAAGCAACACAGACTTGACTTGGGGAAATTAATTTAATTTATTACCAATCAAATCAGAGTAGAGTAATGAGAAATAAAACCAAATCTTAACATACCTTCCCCCTACCCCTCCCTACTTCCTGGGTTCAATTTCAGTCCTGATTTTTCTACTTCCTCTTCTTGAACAGTGCAGGGGAATGGGGGTTGGGGTCAGTTCATCACATGCTCTCTCTGCCACTCCTTCCTCTTCACTCCCTTCCACTGCTCCAATGTGATCGTTCTCCATGAACTGCTTCAGTGTGGGTTCTTTCATGGGGTGTAGCCCTTCAGGAATGGACTGTTCCAGAGTGGGTCCCCCATGGGGTCACAGACCCTGCCAGGAGCCTGTTCCAGTGCAGGTTTCCCACAGGGTCCCAACCTCCTTTAGGCATCCCTCTGTTCCATGTAGGGTCCTCCCCGGGCTGCAGGTGGGGATCTGCTCCAGCATGGGCCTCTGTGGGCTGCCGGGGGACAGCCGGCCTCACTGTGGGCTGCACCAGGGGCTGGTGGGGAATCTCTGCTCTGGGCCTGCAGCACCTCCTCCTCCTGCTGCACCCACCGGGGGCTGCAGAGATGTTCCTCTCACATACTCCTACTTCTCTCTCCTGGCTTCAGTTCCACAGCAGATTTTTCCCTTAACTATGTTATTCCAGAGGGTCTACCACTGTTGCTGATGGGCTCAGCCTTGGCCAGTGGTGGGTCCCTCTTGCAGCAAGCTAGCCTTGGCTCTGTGATGGGAGAAGCTTCTGGCAGCTTCTCACAGAAGCCACCCCTGAAGCCCCCCTGCTGCCAAAACCTTGCCGCACAAACCCAATACATTTGTGCTGAAACTTGTAGGAAGTATAACCAAGTTACAGGCAATGGATTGCTAACGAGACTATCAGCTATTGGTTCCTTTGAATTAAATCCATTATCATTAAATACTAAATATCTCATTCAGCTTCACCTGAATTTCTGATTGTAAGTGATCACTTCTAGCAGGATGTAATGTGATGCTGAACAGACACTGCTTATTATGAAGGTGAATAGCCATTATGCAGTTGTTGGTTCTGTAGGTGGGTGAGGGTGAGACCTATGTTACTGCTCACTGGGTCAGGGTGCAGTGGCTCTGCTTCAGAGCTTGCAGTGTCCTCGCATATCACCAAGCTGAAAAGCCAGGATCTTTCCTTTCCTAGCTTCTTGCTACTATGCCAAGGGAGTGGAGGGAGAGGTGAGTAATTTCTTTCTTACCATAGCTGTTTCTACAAAAGATAGACGAGCTGTTGTTCCTGCGAGTCCTTCCTGGGATTTCATGGCCTACAGCTACAGCAGTGCTGCTGCTAGAGCATGGTGACTTCTTGTTGTCCCCATGTGTCCTTCCTCTCCATTCTAGGGACCCAAGTGAGCAGCAGTCACTCCAGACCGACCGGTACCTTGAACAGGGATCACCGTTTCCACTCCTGATGCTCTGAGTTTTACCACAGGGTGGCATCGTTGTTGTCTTAGACACCTATGGCACAAGGATGTGGCACACAGCATGAATGAGGGTTGCAGGGAAGTCCTCACAGTCTGATTGCTGGCTACCACATGAGCTTGCATGGGCACTCTGCAGATCTATGCTGCTTTGCAAGGCACGGTGGAGGTGCCCTTTGTGCGCTGAACTTACCCATCATCTGTGCCTGACAAATTTCCTGTCACATCTACCACCCTCACAGGGACCCAACGTGCACTGGTGTTACTGCATCTGAGTGGGGTGCGTGTGATGTGGATTGTGATGAGCACTGCAGGAAGTATGGCTAGACCTCTCTCTGCAGGTCCTCCTTTTACACCTCTATGGAAGAGGCAAGGAAGGAGGCTTAAAATGGATATCCCAAAGTGAAGTGAGGGAAGAATGCCATAAAGGAGAGAATGAGAAGGATCTCTGGCATGACCAGCCTGGAGATGACTGGGCTTCTGTGGGCTAAAAGTGAGACAAGCACTGCCTTTCATAACTCTCTTTCAGGGTTATGTCTACAGACTTAGCCCACAAGCTAGAGATTTGGGCCAGTCAACAGTGCTGAGGGCTGGGTCGTTACAGCGTGACCACAATGAAACAAGTCATGACTATGCCCAGGAGACATGCAAAGGTTATTCATGTTGTGGTGTGAGCCTTGAATTAATCTTGAGTAAGAGGTATTTGAGCAGAGTCCTCTATGTGCTTTCAGGGTTAATAACTGTAAGGATCAAACTGAAAACATTTGTTGGGTTGCCTAGTGAGTGGAAGTCACCAAATCCAACAAGCAGTTTGGATTTCTAATTGGAAACAGAATAAAACTTTAACTCGGAGCAGCAAAGCACTTCATGGGTACAAAGAGCAAGACAATGGCCTGTTAGTATTTATGGTTGTACCCTCTTTCTGTGGTGGGGCTGCAGTCAGCTGATCTGCCTTTCTCTGGTGGTTAGAATAAAGCAGGAGATGGACAAACGCAGTGGCTGCAGCAATTATATAATAATATACCATTATCCCATGGTATAAATGTGAGATGGTGACATTCTGCTGGGACTTAACAATGTGTACACAGCACCAGGGGCTGAAGCCTATTGCTGCAGGAGGGCCCTCGCCTTTGTAGTTTAGCTGATGGTAATGGTGGAGAGGACTGTGGTTATAGCCCACAGGGCCCTCGGTAAAGCCAGTCTGCTACTGATATCCTTTTCTTGCAGCTAGCCAGGATTGAACCCGATTTCTTTTTTTTTTTGCACTACCACAGCATTTCATCAGTTGATTTTCTGATTTGAGCCACTTGCCCCCGTACATCCCATGTAAAGACCATCCTCAAACTCACAATGAAGGGAGAGCAGGTCCCATTTACACACACAACAGTAAGTGGCTCTAGGGCTTGTTTCTCTGGAGTTTGAGGTCACAGGAAACATCTATATTTCCTTGTGGCTTACAAGTAGCTGTCTTTTGGCTCTAGCTCTATGATGACCCATAACTGCTAAGAATTGAGTCTTAGATGGAAACTTGCTTTCTCTGGTGCCTGAGCTCCTACTATCCTTGCTCAATTTGGATGTTTACATAGCTGATATCGGGTAGCCTTTATGAGAACTCATTGAATCAGAAGTGAAGTTGACAGCATCTTCAGATGAGACCAGGAGTTTCTTCTCATTTGCTTCTTGATCCAGACTTCAGGATACTAGTCCTGATGTTCTCATATGATTCTTATTCTCCTTTTCAATTATACTGTGGTTCACAAAGTTTTCTGGACTGGGAATTTCATCTAATAAGAACAAAATAATCTGTGAGCAGCATGTAATAATTTTTATACTGGGGGGAGGTGTGTGTCCTAATGAACAGAACCTGCATAATCTGAAGATAAAATAGCATCAGAATCAGCACTGGAGTTTCTGTTGTCAGCTTCTAGCCCAATAGCTCCCAAATCATCATCTAGTCCTCCCCTGCAATGTTGAACAATGACATTGTTTTCAGTAAGCTGCAAATGTTCAAAAGAAAAAAAGGTCAGTACCAAAGCACTGATAGTCATTGCTGGATGAGATGCTTCTCTCCAGTGAGTCTGCTCAGGGACGTTAATGGAGCAGGAGGATGCCCTGTGTTTGTCTCTTGACGGTCACACTGTAGACAAGGATGAGAACTTCTGCCTGAAACCATCTCTCATTTGGCAGCACAACTCTGGTATGCATGGAGGGAACATGGGAATTGCTGCAGAAGTTCAGATCAGAGTCTCAGTACTTGAAATAGAGCTATTTAGAAGGCAGAGTGTCTTACAGTGTTTCCATAATGTAACCTTTGCTTTAAAGATAAAACATACATGTAGTTCTATGCAGGTTCTCAGGAGGTATCCAAGATCCCTGGGTACATCAATAGCTGCTGGGGACAGGGCTTTGCCTGTCAGTGTGTGTTTTGATGCTGTTTGCTTCCCATGCTTGCAGTGCTCAAGGGTGCCTTGTACTAAGAATGAACAGGGTATTGCTGGCTGCCGCATGCAAGACCCAGCTTTTCAAAGCCCGGTAGTCATTCTGGGAGAAGAAGAATCTGATTTGGTTTAGTTTAGGGTAGGGTTTGCAACATGGGCCTTAGTTGCTGGAGAAAGGGGACTGAAGATGTCAGTGCTGACCTTGTATGTTACAGTGTGTTTTATTGTTTTTCCATGCTGCCTGCCTGTGAGTCTGCATCTTTCCAGAGTGAGAGACTGCAGCTATGCAAACAAGAAATCTCAGTTCATTGATGTTTAAACAATGGTCTTTCAGTGTGCTTGTGTAGTCTGTTTTGCATGAGGCTTTGAGCAGGTAAATTTTTCTTTTAATGTAGCTACATGAGGTTTTTTCATTGCTGTATCTACCTTTACATCTCAATTTAGATGCAAAGCAATGATTATCAATAGTTTATTATAGGTAAATTATATGTGTGCCTGAAGAACAGTAGCTAAATAGCTAAGCAGTATCTACAGCTGTGAAAAATCACCATTTCTTACTGTTCTCTGAATTCTTAGTATAAAACAGATTGGAACTATCCCCTGAAAATAATAAAACACCAGCACAAAAGCACTTTTTTCCCCACTCTGCTCTCTTATTTCCTGGAGAGCATAAAAACCTTTCAGCTGCCTCTATCTCTTGGCTGTCACTGCTGGTAGAAGAAGGTGAGCAAGCTGAATGACAATTATTCCTACTATGTAACTGACAGCTTAAAGCTTCTACACAACAGCTCAGCCAGAGTCCACACTCTAAATACTCATCCACTGCCAAGAGACAGGTTTCCTTAGAGCCTTATGGCTACCCTGGGAATTTTCCAGCACCCGTGCTCTGCTGCCAGAGGCCAGATGTGTTGACATAAACACAGGCTGTGCCAGAGTGTGAGCCTTCAACTAGTAAGGGGTGTGTGCTCCAGAGATGGTGTGAGCCTGAATCGAGACTACCTATGGGCAGTGTGTTGGGGTGCACAGACCTGATGAATGCTTGTAATATTAAAGTTCAAAATGAGACTAAGAGAGACTATGAGAAAACCATGTTGGTGTAATTTGACCTCTTGTGACCTCTAGTCTTTGTCCTATGTTGTGCTGAATATCAGGGCTCAAAAGCTCTTAATGTTTCCTAAGGCCACTGAAGGTGTCTTTTTGTCTTCTGTTTAAAATGCAAGTTTTGTAGATCACATGCATTCACTATTTGATAATGACAAGGTATTGCCTAGGACACTTACGTGGTTAATCCTGCAGCCTCTGTTGGGCTTAGTCTGGAACGACACTGACTGAGTGTACTGAGTGGAAGTCTCTTGTGGAAAACAACTTCTGAAATGGTCTATTGTTGTGATTTCTAAGTTTCTAAGATGGGCTGTTGCGGTATTTTTTGCAAATGCTTCCACAGTGCCACCCGACTTTACTGTCACTGCCTCCAGAGTGATGGAGAGGATCTATGTTTGAAAGGAAACATCTTGTGTTTCCAACTTGAATGTGACATGATCCCCTATGATGGCTTTGATGGGATTTTCCTTTCCTTCACTTACTATTCTATCAGGAAAGTCCTTCAAACCAATGTTACATTCAGCAGGCATTTTGAGAGAGGCTGGCAATCATGTATCCAGTTAGAATTACTGTATAAAATGAAGTTATCAGAAGTTATTAAGTTCTTGGTTATGAGTCTCCTAAATACTATGATGCAGCCCATGGACAACCAAGGAGATCTGGATTTCTTGTGGTTCCATTTGTCATGACCTTGGCTGGGACTTGCAGACCATATATTATACATAATTTGGTCAGCAAAAATGTACTGACAACCTCTGTGATGTTCTGCATGTCCCCTGGGGTACAGGCAATGCATGTGGCAGACTTTTCCATAGCTTTCTGCAAGCTTTGCAAATTGCTGTTAAGGGAAAACACTGCCACTGAAGTGCCACCAGAATTTGGCTTGTGGAACTCACTGGGTCTGGCAGGATTTACCCAAGATGTCATGGGGTGTGTACTGGGGTGGGGGTGCTTCATTTTCTGCTATCAGGGAATTTGTTTTTAGCTGGGAAAGATTTATTGATTATGGTGATTTGCTTGTAGTAGGGAGAGGACGGAGCCAGAAGAAATCTAGTGCAAAAAGTATTTTTGTTTTGGGTGACTGCTGTGTGTTTTAATGCTTTCTCATATCTGGATGTGTTGGGAGTGTCTTGAGTGAGTTCATTGAATCACTCATTATGAGCTGCATTGTTTCCAGATACTTATAAAGGGCTTATTAGCACAGGAAATGGCCTTTTCACTTCCAGCCTGCTTGCTGTTGATCCCTCAGAGGATGTAAAGGCCTCTTTCTCCCAATTTTCAGCAGGGGCTTATTTGAAGCCGAAGTCATCTGCTGAGATTGAAGGCATCTGCCAAGGGTGTGGATCTCCTGCACAATGCACTGACTCAGCACGGCCTCTGGGGTCTGGAGGGGTGACAGGTCTCACCCAAGAGATACTGGTGCTGTGGTGAGGAGCCCCACACTGGCTGGCTGCTGGAGGTGGCCTTGGAGCCCAACTTCTGCTTCCACACTCGCATTCTTCCCCAGACTGAACACTTTGTCCCTGCTGCTCCCTGGGGTTTCCAGTGATTTGGGCTGTAGAAGGGTCCAGCCCTCTGATTACAAGGTCTGAACAGCCTCTGCAGATGGTTACAAGGCTTGGAGCAATGAAACTATGCTGCGGAGGTATTCTTCCACCCTTCTGGCCCCAGTGGCTGATCTGACTTTGGCTCACTAGCATTGGTATTTAAAAGACTTTCAGATGTGTGTGGTCCCTATAAAATTAAATCTCCAAAGGAAACAAATGTTATGTGGTGAAAGTCTGCCAAGTCCCTGTTGCTTATTAGCTCATAGTATTATGTAGGAGAGGCTTAACTCTATAGTCTGATATAGGGTAACTCTTTGAACTGTCAGCTCTTTTGAAGATTCAGATTTAAAGCCTGTTGCTCTATAGGGTCAAGACTGATCCATTGGCTTTATGGGCTTTCAGTTTTGAGTGCCTTGATGTGTTTGGTAGAGACCTGAGATAGTAATTTGTCATTTCAAAGGGGTTTGGTGTGTAAATTCACATCAAGCAAAGCTTTGAAAGCAGTGGTCAGGGATGACATTTTCAAAGCAGTCCAGAAGAATGGAGGTTAAAATAAGAAATGTAATTAAACATGTGCATCTAAATAGACTGACTTGAAAATGTTGATCCAAGACTTCCTTCAAAAGCAGTGATCACTTGATTTAAATTTTTCCAGAATTCTCATCCATGGTGCAGCCAGACCCTAGCTACTTATCAGCCTAACTTACATCCTGATCAGAGAACATGCTGTGCTATCAGATGCAGTTTTTTATAGAAGTCAGGATGATGTACAGTAAAGCAACTGGGCATTGACATAGAGACTGCATTAAGACTGCAACTCCTAACAATGTTAGAAACGGGATTTTCTAGGTATATGTAAAGAAGTTAGCACAAAGCAGTCACAAAATCCATTTTACCTGCAGTCTGTCCCTTTCCAAAGCATCACAGTTGCTCAGCAATATCAACAAACACGTCTTTAAACAGATTTAGTTACACAGACAAAAGTCTAAATGTTAGCTTCCTGGAGGAAAGATGATTCACCTGATTTAAAGCAGATAATTTAATCTGAAGAGCTAAATTTATCTTTCCTTTTTAGCTAGATAAAATTATTGATGGGAAGAAGAATTTTCTTTCCAATTCTCAATCACTCATGCTGCCTAAAATGGTTTAGATTGTGGTGTCTCAGGGGGTGAGTCTCTTCTGATGTAAATAGGTTTTGACTAGCATTAACTCCTTAAGATCAGTGAAGAAGCTCTTGTGCCTGACCAGCAGAAATGAAGTCAGGAGCAGGTGCTTGCACTCATCGAGAAAGAGCTGTTTATTTCTATACCTTATTGCATAGCCTGGCCAGTGTCTGCAGTATGAGGCAATCCTGTTCTTGTTTGAAGAGAGGCAAATATGGTGCAATTCCATGGAGAACATGTGAAATCAGTCTGGCTCCAGCATTCTTCACCTGTAATGATGCTCTGGCTGCGGAGATCTTTCTTGTCTGGTGGCAAGATTAAAGGAGGACAACTGTACTCAAGGTGATTGGAGCACCTTTTAGGAATAACTTGAGGTTTTACCCAAGATGGACATGACTGTAATTGGAGTCTTATCCTTCAGGTCTCTTGCTGGAGTAATTTTGCTTTTAAAAGGAAGTGTCTGTGCTCCAAAAAGGTTCTGGCAGTGTCCTGAGCAGATGTGTCCATACAGACGTGCTTCATCTTCTCACCAGTGGATACAGTCTCAGATGTAGAAAGAAGTTAAGAGCCATCTGTTAATGCTGTTTGAGACCCTTTGCTGTCCTCAGAACTTGCCACACAAATCAAACTTGAGAGATGAGTAAGTTGTACAATTCCACTGATTGCATGGGTTTACATCATTCTGCCAGGTCACCCTGGGGAAGTATCCAGATCCTTAGACATCGTCCCAAGCAGTCTGGCTCTGTCAAAGCTCTGTGCACCACTGAAGACTGAATTTGGTTTCCCTTTCTCTGTTCTTGCTGTTACTGTACTTAGCACATGCATAATGATTTGTATCTTTGGCACATTTTTAAAGTATGAATAAATTTATATTTACAGCAGTATTGTGGCATAGGGAAGAATTGTTAATCCTGGAGAGATTAAGCACATGGCAATGAATGGCTGAGTACTATCTAATTTGGAATGGGATCTAATGGGAAGGAGAAGGCTTGAAGTCCTACCTACCTCTTGCATCTTTATCCAGAGACCTACTGAAATGTGCCCTGGAGAGCACAGACCCTGCTCTTTCCTATGGTCCTCTCAAGTGCTAATTCCTGAGGAAGGAGAGCAGATCTGCGAGATCTCCTCTGTAGTGATCCCACCAAGCACGTAAGGGAGCAGCCAACAGCTTCAGTGGAGGATGCATGGGAACCTTTGACTAAAAGGATGGTTTCAGGCAATAAGAAACTTTTTATAAGTGTCATGTGTGAAAGTTGCTGGCAAACAAAGATGAACTCTCCGTGGGTTTGTGTCAGTGTTGCCTGGACTATCACGTACAGGGCAGACAAAGCTGGAATAAATACTTTTTCTGTGTAAATGGGGTACTGCTGTTGTGTGCCAAAATGACAATATCTAATGTTTTCATTTAAAACAGATACAGTGTTGTTAGGAATGATTTCTTTCTACAGATGGGAAGACCTTCCCATTTCCAAATCCCATTCTTTTCTAAAATAAAGATAGGACAAGCACCAGTGGGGTTAGGAGCAGGGTTAGTGGTGCTGCTCTTCTAACTGCAGGAATGAAATCTCCATCCAGAAAGCAGGTGAAAGATTTTGCTGTCAAAGTGAAAGAGCCCAGTA
The DNA here is from genome assembly GCF_000690535.1 of Cariama cristata. NCBI lineage: Eukaryota > Metazoa > Chordata > Aves > Cariamiformes > Cariamidae > Cariama > Cariama cristata. The sequence continues at coordinate 58,589 of NW_009615858.1, read as the reverse complement.
CAATTTTGTAACAGCTGAGTTGTCCTGCAGTGGAATCAGAAAAGAAACTTCTCTTAGTTTGGGATATGAGCCAGGTTGAATCTGTTGGGTTAAGCGTGTGTCGACTAACTCTGTCGTGAACCCCTTGGGGATTTGAGTGAACTGGGATTCAGAGCTCTGGCTTTGGCTTGTGTCCAATGTTAACGGAGAAAAATTATTCAGGGGCACCTCATGCAGAACCACCAAATGAATTCTCCCTTTCTGCTTGCCAGTGTAAACCATGAATGCTGTGTAAAACCAGTACAGGAGCAGGTCTGTACTCAGTTCTGCTGGTCAGCTTTTTTCTTGGTCCCTTTCTTAATGCACAGGAGTCTTGTGGCAGCATTGCAGCACACTAGGACTGTAGCCATGACCTCCCTGTACTGGTAATCCTATAATATCAGTGCATCAGTCCAATTATGCCTTTTTTTTGGTGGGGCCAGATGCTTCCTCGGAGAAGCTAGAGCCAAGGGGAAATTTGCATCCTTCAGAACATCACCCCAAAGCTTGCCCCTTTAAACTTTTTGTTTACCCATCTGTTAACATATCCAGAACTGGAATGAACACGCCCTTTTTTTCTCAAATACAGAGAGGACTATAAGCAGATGACTGATGAGGGTAAAAACCACTGAGGCAAAGTTACTGTGAAGCGATGGAACAAGGCACTAGGACCTAGGAGGCGTCTCATCCACCCTGGCAGGAATTTCTTGCTTGGAGCTCAGACAACAAAGGCAGAGTGAGCCTGGTTTTCTTTCTTTCAGCATCTCCACCCTGCACGCTGAAAACCGGTGAGTAGAGCTTTTTTGAGTGACTTGCATGCAGAAAAGTAACAGATGTCAGATAGAAAGGAGGAATCTTTTTCTTAGTACCTTACAGCATCTGCAGTTCATTTTAAAATCAAAACCCTCTGTATCCTCTGATTCATTCCCGAAGTTGCTTGGATGTTTCATTGTTCAGTGCATGACACCAGACTGAATCTACCCCAACTCACGTCGTGGGGAAAATGTTCCCAACTTGGGGTTTCTGTGCAGATCGCCTGCATTGTCATCTTTGGCTTTATTGCAGACTGGGGACAATGATTTTTCTTGCACAGGTCACGTTGACATTGTAAAATACAGGGAAGGAGCTTCGTTCTAGCAAATGTAAGGGGTGGGGAAGAGATAGCAACAGCTTTTCCTGGATTTATACCTGACTGCCAAGTGCTGCTGTAAATCCCCTTTCTGCCCTGTGTTAACATGCAAGCAACATACGTGAATTGCATGTTCCTGGTTGTGCTGGGGGAGTGGAAGGGTCTTTCTGTTGCAGGGTTGGGGGTTCCTCCTCCTTTTGTGTTGGGGTTTGATGCAGGAGACAGGTTGTTCTTGAGCGTAAACTAGAGACTGTGCAGAAATTCCTTGCTTGCTGGGTGTCAGCTCCAGTCTCAGCTTTTCTGTGCTAGTCGCTTGCGCCGGGAGCCCCCCGTGCTCAGAACAATGAAAGGTGAGGAGCAGGGGCGGCGTGTCCCTTGGGCAGGGGCACCTCCAGCAATTAAATCCCTTAAGGCTGGAAGGGGGATGGAAATAGCCCCTTTATTTTCTCCTCCTCATTAAACGGCAGCAGAAATGCAATTCAGAGGAGACTTAGGCTGAAAAGAGCTTACCAAAGCCTCGTTTCAATGACAGATTTTTCTTTCCAGTCATTTCTTCTTAGAGATGTAGGCTGGTCCTGGGAATTGATTGATGGGCTAGGAGGGGGCTGCGGATAGGGGGAAGGGTGGGCTGGATCTCATTGCTAACCCTTATTGAACAGGCTGTCACAAAGAAACTGCTTATTCCCCTGTGACCATTCTTTCATAAATGCCAGTTTATTCTAATGTTAAACATTCAGATGCTCTGGTTCCTTCCGCGATTCGACAGATTGAAGGGCTGACTTACTGGGATCTCCTTGTTTTCTGTTGCCAAAGGAAACCTCACAGGGCTCAGCGGTTTAATTCATTGCCAACTGGTGTTTGGACGAGTTTTTGGGGGCTGAGTTGTGATTGCCATGTATCCCTTTGGCCCCAAGTCCCGATTTACTGCACTTTGAAAACTCCCAGGTGCAGGAGCAGACAGCTCCCTAGAAATGTGTTCCCTGCCCCCCGCAGTTGGATCCCTTTCAAAATGCGAGGACCCCTCCTACCCTCAGTCCCCAGAATCGATACAAATCTGGGTCAGGGGGGCGGGGGTGCTTCCCAAATGCATCTGTCCTGCTCCAGACACAGATCTTGCATTAATGTCGGTTTTGTCTCTGGATTGCGGCTCAGCTTGGCTCTAACCTGTCCCTTTGCACTCCTTCTCTCCCCGTCTCCTTCCTGCTCAGCTTCAGATCTTTAGGGTTCACCAAACTATGGAACTTGATTTTGGACACTTTGACGAAAGAGATAAGGCGTCCAGAAACATGCGAGGCTCACGTATGAACGGGTTGCCCAGTCCCACTCACAGTGCTCACTGTAGCTTCTACAGAACCAGGACCTTACAGGCACTGAGTAACGAGAAGAAAGCCAAGAAGGTGCGTTTCTATCGCAACGGGGACCGCTACTTCAAGGGGATTGTATATGCCGTGTCCTCTGACCGCTTCCGAAGTTTTGATGCTCTCCTGGCTGACCTCACCCGGTCCCTGTCCGACAACATTAATCTGCCTCAGGGAGTCCGCTACATTTACACCATCGATGGGTCGCGGAAGATTGGGAGCATGGATGAGCTGGAGGAAGGTAATTAGCATCACTGTCTGGCGCAGTGAGGAGGCGGGGTGGGAAGGGGGCTGCACCACTTGGGTCTGCTGTTAAGGTCACATTTCCTCGAGTACCCGGGGATGCTTCTGCCCCTCTGCTGAGCCTGCCCATTCGCCTTCCCCTCTGGAGAGGTGCGGGAGAGGGTGGCAGTGCAGGGGCTGACACCCCTGGGGTGTCCCCCAGCATGCTCGCTTGGGTGCAGGTGTGGAGCCAGAGGGATGTACCTTACTCTTGGCTAGACATGGCTGCATCCCTCACTCGGGAGGGACTGTCTGAGGGCATCTCCACATCTGTCTGGGCTGGAGGGGGTCCCAGATTGGTGCTGGTGTGGCTGAGGAGTGATGGGGGTTTCCCACTGGGGTGGATGGGTGTGAGTGGAAAAGCAAGGGGTGCTGGGGGATTCATGTAGTGCATGTGTAATGGGGGTGGGAAGGATTTATGCACTCGGTGTATGGGGGTGTTTTGAAGGGTTTGTGTATAATGTGTGTGTAAAGGGGTGTGGTCAGGGCTGTGCAGGGACTTGAGTGTGTGTGGAGTGGGGTATTGGGAGTGGACGCAGTGTGTGTATGGCGGATGTGGGGAAGGCAGGGTGTTAGGGGTTTTACAGTGTTTGGGGAGTGTGTGGAGGGGTGTGTTGGGAGTTGACGCAGTGTGTTTAGAGGGGGCAGTTAATGAACAAGGTGTGTGTGTGGAGAAGGATGTTTTGGGTGGGTTGTACTTGGTGAAATTTGGGGTGTTATATATATATGCATGTGTGGAGGAAGATGTAAAGAGGGTTAAGAGCAGAGGAGATGTTGGGATTCCTTGAGGGTGTTCATGCACAGGGTGTCTGTTGGCATTTGTGCTCGGGGGTGTGTGGAGGTGTGTTGGGCTGTGTGTGTGTAAGGGGGAGTGCTGGGGGGTGGTTCTTGCACAGTGATGTGTGTCGAGAGGGCATTGGGAGTTCATGTGCTGCGTCTAAATACGATTCATGCAGGGTCTGTGTGGACGGGAGGTGTATCGAGATGTTCAGACGAGGTGTGTGTGTAAGTGGGTGTATTTAGGGAGTGTTACTGCAGGGACTGTGTGTGGTGGGGTGGGTTGCTGTGGTGGGTCTGTGGGGGAGTGTGGGAAAGCATCCCCTGCGTGGCAGGTCTGGGTGTATCCCTGTATCTAGAGAGGGTGTTGGTGTGCCTGTTCCTCTGAGTGTCCCTTGGACTGTGGGATGAAGGATGGGTCAAAAATCAATCCTTCTGTCTGGAGGGGGTGACCTGGGGGCAGGCTTGCTCAGCTGCTGGCCTCGTCTGTGCCTGGGGGGCTTCCTCTGCAGCAGTGGGCTGCCACCATGGGTGCTGCCTTTCTCGGGGAGCGCCAGGAGAATCCCCGGGATGAAATTGCTGTATGGCCAGTCCTGCCTTCTTGCCCACGGCATGGCTGTGGGCAAGCTCTGCTGGCGGCACAGCTGAAGTGGGGTGCACAGCAGACACCCACAGCCACCCTGCTTTTCACTTCCCTGAGCAATTCAGATATTCTGTTCTTTGTTTGGACCTGGAATATCCTGATGACTCTGTTCCAAGAGAGGAGTTGCTCTTCCCTGTTCCTTGATGTTTTCCTCCAAGGAGATGACCTGGCTGATTTGGTAACTACAGAAAATCCATAAGGCTTTTGCCTTTAATAAAAGACAATGGATGTGAGTGTGTGAGCCACTGAACTGCAGAGGCAGCCTCAGCAATGAGTCATTGTGTGACCTTGACTAAAACATGTCTCCCTAAAATCCTTTATCTGTCAAGTGGGGTACTCATTTCCCCAAAATACTTTGTGGGGACAAGCACACAGAATAAATATTGGTTTCCATAGGGGAGTTTTAGTGGGAAGAAACTGCTGCCTTTTTGAGAGATGATGCAGTCCTAGTGGAGTTATTCTCAGCCCAGTTACAGCTGTCAAATGGAGGTGTGGCCTCCCTTAATTTTAGAGATTCTGCCATGTTTCATTCTGATCTCTTAATATGGCCACAACCTTTCTCTAATGGCAGCTCTCAGTCCTGCTTGTCCTAGGTTTTATGTAAATCTTCAGGAATAACTCCACAGGAGAAAATGCAGTTCTTTATTCTCTTTTTATACTCTTCCTCCTTTTACAGTCTTCCTGCTTTGTGTCAGTGAAGTTAAGAAACCTTTAGTTGTTATACCTGCTTTACACTGGGTTTGGCTGCAGGTAAGAAGGTACCTAGTTCTTGCTTATATTTTTTTTACTGGTTAAACTACAGGCAGGAGATGCTGGCATTTAGGTTCTGGCTTTGTTCTGCCAAAATGGTATCTGGAAACAGCACTGAAGAAGTGGCACTAAAACAAAAATAGGATTGTCTGTGTCCTGAGCAGAGCATCAGCTAGGAAAATACAGTCTGAGAAGAGTGAAAACAAAGGAACCCAGTGTTTGAAAATGCAAAAGTAGATCTGCATGCAGTTTAATGATAACAATATTCCCATATTTCTAGGGATGACCTATACATCTGTTGTACAAAAGCAGTCTGGGAAAGACATTGCTTTTGATTTATAATAGCATAGTTGTAACCAACCTTGTGGTAAACTGTGCTATTAGCTTGGGTGTTTGTATAACTCTCTACTAGGTACACGCATGGAAAAACAGAACTTCAGAGTAATTGCGCTGTGACATACAATAACAGTACATACACAAACAGTATAAGTTTGCCATATAAATCAGCTTTCTGATTGGAGACTGAGGGTAACCAAACTAGTTCTAGTTGCTATAATGTGACTAATTTATTACTGTAATTTCCAATAAACAAGTAGAACCTAGGAAAAGAAGTTGTCAGAGAGGGTCATCTCAGTAGTTTGATTGTAAAAGCTGATGAATTACTGATAATATTTCATATCATGTTTTAAGTACTTGGTTACTTTTGCATGATTTAAATGTGTTTATGTGGTGCTGTCTGAATGTACTTCTGGAGGGTAGAGAATGATATTGCATTATACCAATATCCTTGAGATAGACATTTCAGGTGAACAAGAAACACGGTGTGCTGCTAATTAAATGGGACTTGGAAATAACCCTTTTGGTCTCCAGACCCAGGCTTGGTAGTCTTTTCTTCCCTGGCATTCAGGGTTGTTCTCATAAGGTTTTGGATGGATGTTTTACTTCCCAGTCTGTCCAAGGTAGAACAGGTGAAGTCTGTCTTACTCTTTGATCATATGCCTCCTAGCTGCCGGTTGGGATGTGCCTCTTGGTTCTTTCCTGTTCTGAACCCTAATGCCTCACATTTTGGAAGCCTGCCAGAACTCTGTCACGTAAGTGCTTTTTGCTGCCTGCTGAGTTCTTCCTCACCTGTCACTGGCTGCTTTTTCCATACTGCCTCCTGTACCAGAGAGCTGTCTAAGTCCATGTCTCCCAATGACCTTCTCTCAAAATCCACCTGTCTGATAATTTTTTTTCCTCTTTCACTCATAATGGCCATCTTCCATCACTGTAGTCATTGTCTTAATCTTGCCTCCCTATTTTCAACACTCAGTTTTAATGTATTTGTAAATAATGCACATGCTGCCATTCATTAGGACTGTATTCCTCCTTAATCTCTGTGTTGGTTTAATGCAGTACAGCATCCTATTACTGCACTGTTACAGCTGATCTTGACTAGAGGTAAATTGCTGACAGCATCTCCCACTTGCATACTCTCTTGGCTGAGTCAGGAGTGGATATTGGGCCCAAGTGCTACTGTCTATCATGGTTGTTTTAGTCAATAAGTGAATTTTTTGGAAAAGAGCACCAGGTGATATTTACTCCCTTTCATACTATAATTGGTTCTAGTGCCCAAGGCTTTAGGAAGTCAATATATGAAGCCGCCTTTATAGATTATTGGTGAGCCACTGTTGTAACAGTTAATTCTGTGCCTTGTGCTGTGAGAGAAAACTTGAATATGAAAGATACTAAAAAGAAAAATCATTTGTCATCTTTTCCAGCCTTGCTCAAGCTGAGAGTAGAGCAGCTCACATTGTTATCCAAGTTTCTACTAAAATCTAGTTGCCTTTGACATCTGGACAAGGTGGCTTGTTCCTTAGTTCATTTTGAGCCTCTGTTCTTGTAGACCCATTGTGATGAGATGGCAAATTCTCCCTGCCTCAGTTCTGATTGCTCTTTTTCTTTGAATGGAGGGCTGGATAGAGCTGGAGACTTCAGCAGGAAACATGACTTAAGAAGTTCTGTTCTTGGCCACATGTTCCAAACTCAGGTTGCAACCTGCTATCCCCATTGTCCCACAAATGACCTCTTTGTGGGACAAAATTTTTTTTTTAGTCCAGTCCATAATTTTGCTGCTGTCCCATGTGGCCTCGATAGCAGTTTCTTGACATAACGAAAGGGACAGCGATGTACAACTTGAGAGTGAGGGAAAGGCACAAGGCAGATTTCTGGCTGCTGAAGCCACTGCAGCTCCCCGTTAACCTCAGTACTGGTGGAGACTGGTTTGTTTCCTCTGGAGGGAGGGACTAACACTTCCCCAGAAGCCAAATTCCCCACTTGTAAAGATCAGATATTTGTCACAGTGTATTTACAGGTACTGACCAAATGGAGTATCCTACTGTGTGCGGCACTATTTAAATATGTAAGAAGAGAGAGCTCCTGCCCAGGGGGATTATGGTCTGAACATGTCAAGGTGGAAGATGGTGTTATTAGTGATGAGGAACTGAGATGCAGAAAAGCAATCTGACTTGTTTGTCCAAAGTCTGTAGACGAGACAAAGATGGAGGTCAGAGCTCTGAGTTTTCTTGTTCGAGTGCTTTTGTTTCCTTCCTGAGCCTTTTTCAGGGTCTGACCAGTGGTTTGGAGGTGCTTGCATCTTTCAGGCTTTTTATTATAAGTGAACTTTGGACCTGCTCCTAGTCAGTGGCTGATTTCATGTGAATTAAGTGTCCTTTGCTGTCTATGGTCAGGGTCAGAAATACATGTGGAAATAAACCCATCGAATACAAATACAGCATGGATTAAACATGGTCAGTAAAGGCAGAAATGCAGACATAGATTAAAACTAGAACTTGAGAGACTCAACATTTAGTTGAAGCTGTAGAGCTCTTCCTTTCTGAGCTCCTGATACGCTCAGGCTGTTAGGCAGGGCACAGCCTCCCTTGCGTTGTGGTCAGAGGGCCCATCCGAGGGTGGATTTGTGCCCTTGTCCTGTGCTTAGCTACTTGTCTGAAATTTGTTCTTGCCTCAGATTAAACACTAGAAAAAGCTGAATAGGATTTCTGTTTTGCTTGCTGGGGTTTCATTGCAAATGTTCTTGGGCTGTGTGAGATATTCCAGGAAGTGTTTCCAAGCTTTTTGTATCCTGTCATGCCCTGGGGAGTCTTTTCCAAAATCTTGTCCAGGAGTGTTTAAAGTAATCATAGGAAGGGCTCCACCCTGGAGCTCTACAGAGCCTGGTGTGTGCTGGGACTGAGGGGTTTATAGGAAGTATGTTGAAATCTCCACCCAATGTGCGCGTGTTCCAGTTTGCCTGGAAAACTGAAAATCATGTAGTCCCATACTGAAGTCTTGGTAACCCGTGGCATTGTTTTCTAAGGCTGTTGTACCGACAGCTTTGGCTAATTACATCCTGTATAACAACTTTTTTATTTGCTTGCTTATCCTGCCTGTCACACTAGAACTGATGTGGTCCCATAAATTCTTTATGGGCATCGTGTGGTTTTGAAGGTGATTTCTAATCACGCATTTCCTTTCACTTTTTTCAACAGAACAAGAGGTGCTTCTCTCTCATGGGAGAGCTGCCTGTGGAAGATTCAAAGGAAGGAAGCTCTTGTAGAGTTTATTTTGCCATGGTGGAGTGGGTCTTGAGGCAGAGGAAGATTCTTTTAAATGCATAAAGTAGCAGGGAGTTCATGCATTTAAAACTAAAGGCCTACTTTAACACTGTATGTAATGAACTCTGCAAGGTGTTTAGTCCACTTAATTCCTATTGAAGTAACAGTAAATCCCATGAAACATGAAAGCTGGGCACGGTAGCACAATCTCAACTTTGCGACAGCAGAGCTAACAAACAAAATAATTGACTGGAGCCCACAGAGACTGTTTTTGGAATAACTGTTAGCAGTTACACTTTTCAAAATGGCCTCAATCCAGCCTTCTCAATTTTTCTCGCAAGACTTCTGTCTGCAGTTCATTATACTTGAAAACTTGCTGGTGCATGCTGAGAAAGGAAAACTTTTTCTGAAAGCGCAGCCTGTCATTTTTAGTATTGTCACAAGGAGCTGCTGTAAGAGGGTTGAAGGATTAGCGTTCATCTTGAGCTTAGAGTTTCTCTAAGAAACCTTCTCTAAGGCAAACCTTATCTTTGCTGAGATCATCCCTTCTTTAGGAGCTGAATAATCGCCTTGTGCTTCTGCCAAATTGGTAGTACAGTGATGTGTAATGCACTTGTAGCCAGAGTAACTCAGTGTGATACAAGCCATGGCTTCAAATGGCAAATACGCTGATCGTGACTTAAGCTCAAAGGTCTACAGTGAGTCCATCCATTGCTAAGGGCAGGATAGCAGGAATAAATAAATGCCTTGCCTGCTTTGATGGCACAATAGAGATTGTGACACCTCTGGAGCACGCTGGCATGGTGACAAGTGCGCATCATCCTTCAGGGCTTTGGCTTCGCAGTGCGGAAAGGGCAGCTTGTACTGACCTGGCACTGTGCTAAAATGCTGTCCTTAGCGCGATTGGTGTCATGCCCATAGTGTGGTGTTCAGCAGCAGATTGGACCTTGTCAGGATGATGCTTCTCACTCTTACAAAATCTTCCCACCCCTAGTACATGAGTGTGTCTTGTTGGGGCTCCTATTGGGTTTTGTTTGGAAGTAATGATGTGGCTGTTTATTATACCTTCTCATGGCTTATAGTTGGATTTCTGCATGTGTACACAGCTGCTTGCTGTCTAAAGACATGTTCCTGAAAATATTTGTGCACAGATTTTTATGCTTAGGGCTGGGGAGCAATATACTACTTGGGAGTTGTTTCTTTTGCTTTTGAAAAAAACCCTCATATCCACTTCCTCCCCCTTCCTTCTGTTATGCTATGTACATCTTCTGCAACCATGCTGTGTCTGCCAGTTATATTTGACCAGCACAGTTGTACACCTTGACTTCTCCTTGTAGGCTTAGCATAGATAGATGTAGCAGAGAAACCAAGAAACCACTCCTCTTTCTATGGTGCCACTATTCCCCATAAGATTTCTCCCTTTTGTGATCTGCTGGCCATAGTACGCATGTTCAAAGCTGAAAAGTTCACAGGTCTTCAACCCATGCTTGCCCAATCCTGATACCACATCATAGTAAGGTTTGGGTAAAACTCAGCTGTGGGAAGTGAAATAGCATGTGTTCCTGGCTGGCAAATGGTAAAAGGAATGCACCTCACTGAGGAACCTGAATAATAATTTTGCTATATTATTTGAGGGCCATAAACTGAGTTTGGGAAGACTTCTGTTGAAATTATTTTTAAATTAACTTTTAAAGCTTCAGGTTACATCTTTAGGTCAGCGAAGAAGGAAAGAAAAGCTCTTCTTCCCTGGAGCTATACTGCTATAACTGCAGAAGTGATGCTGAGAAGAGCTGCTATTCTGAAGTGTCACTCCAAGCAAATTTCTGTCCAGTTTTAGAATTCAATAAAATATTTGCTGGGGTTTGGGTTAAATGAAACAAAGTGAGAAAGGGCAGATTACATTTTCCACTTGTGACTCTGAGCATAATTTGAAAGGCCAGTATGTATATACACACAACTACCTAATACCACATTTGTGGAAATAAATCCTAGGAGAAGAGTATTGCCTTCAGTGTACGCTGTTGTAAATACACTAGGCAGCTATGGTGTTCAGTGAAGAATTTCAAATGATTCAGCCAGAACTAAGTAATGGTATGCTACCAAACAGATCACAGATCTCTTCTGCTTACTTTAAAACATGGAACTTATTAATGCAAAATATGCTCCAACACCTCACATGTTTGTAGAACATGGCACAAATACATACTTTCTTTCATTATGGCATCTTCTATCCCAAAGTATTATGTAACTGTAGATGAAAGTCAAGCCTTGCAACACTTCAGTGGCAGATATTGCTACTTGTGTTTTTCAGGTAGGGAAGTAGAGGTGCAGGTGAGCTTCCACAGGGAGGCCTGGGGCAGAGGTGAGAATAGTATTGCAATCACTTGTTCCTAGTAATGTATTTAAAGATAGAAATCCCTTTTCTCAAAGGAGAATGCTACAGTTCTGTTGAGGATGCTTATAAAGGCTCTGCTGCCCAGGGATTACAGGCTTGGGAGGGCTCAGGTTCTTAGGAGGGCTAATTCCCTGTGAGCATTTCAAACTCCCTGTGCTGCACTTTACACTCAGTTGTGAAACTGGAGAGAAGCATGGGCCTCCTCTGCTCCAGGTGTTGCTTGGCTGAAGCAGATGAATAAACCACAACTTATCACTTATTAATCAGAAAGATTTAAAGTATTTAATGCTCCTGGAAAACAATCTCTCCAATGGGAATTCTTTATAATGCATGGTACTCTGTGGGGTATCTTTATGCTTCTGTTGAGTCAGATTCAAGAAACGTAAGAAATTCAGGAGCTTCAGCTACAGGTACTACACGGTCAGTTTATTGAGGGGTTTTGCTGATGGCATACATGCCTCAAATATAGATTTTTATTGTTTGTTCAAACCAACAGAACCTCATGGTGGGGTTACTGTGTTAATTTGGGGTACAGTAGTTGATAAAATGCCCAGCTGGCAGTGTTCATCATGAACCTTGTTATTTCTCTTCTCCCTTCTGTATTTCTGTTCCATCTTCAGAAGGGAAAACAGAATATCTGCTTTCTGTTGATAAATAATTTTGGTCACTTTATGCAGCTGGGAAGATGGAGAAAAGCTGCAAGTGGTGATGTAAGCACCACGAGTACGCATCACTTTGTGGCAAACTGGGTACAAAGTTGGGGTTAAAAAAAGTTAGCATCCTGCATATTTTCTATGACTGCTTGTGACATCAAACACTTAGCAGTAATAAGGACATAAATACTACACAGACCATTGTTTTAAGCCTATTAAAGCCTTCTGTTTATTGTGTGTCTGTTAGTGGTGTTACCATGTGTTCAGTGAAGGGATCATCTCAGTGCCTCCGTCAAAAATGCAATTTAGTCAGCAGAAAGATGACTATATGAACACTGTACTGGATACATTACATGCCTGGACCATAAAATTCTGTGGAAATCAGTGGGCTGTTTGGAAATCCACGTTTGCACCTTTGCCAACTGGATGTCAAATTGTGCCCTAGAGATCCTGTAATGGAAACCCAGACTCCCACGTCAGGTAGGCTTTTCAAAGATGTCCAGGTCCTGGAGTTTGCAGTAGGGAACAGATAAGGAAATGCAGCCAGTCTGTTTATAGGACGAAGGATGTTTTTTTTCTTGTTCAAAATAGTTGCATCCTATATCTTGATTTGAAACCTATTGTAGCATTTTAAGAACTTCATTCTGTAAGATCAGCCCAACTGAAAGACACTCCATAAGAACCTACAGGTACCCATGTTGTGCCTTCAGTTCCAATTAAAATTGTATCTAATGGTGAGACAAAAGCTTCTTCCTTTAGCAATGACTGACTTCTTTTTTTTCAGTGTGTCCTCAAGTGCTTAGCAGCCTGAGTCATTTCAGACTAGACAGCTACATTCCATTAGGGATACTGTTTTACAGTCTCATTCTAGTAATAACTCTTCTGGCATCCGTCAGATTTGTAGGCCCAAAAGAAGATCTTACAAATCCTTTAAGGTGCTCTTAAAACCTTAGACAGGATCCTGTAAATTACAGATAAAGCTTGAAACTAATTTTGGATGGTATGGGGAAGGGCTTTTTTGTGAATTACTAACAAGACTGTGTAACCCTTCTCTATCATGTCTAAACTTGGATTTAATACATTTTTGGTTGGTACAAGCCATATAAAACCAAGCAGTGGTATTTGATGTAGTGTTTTATCTCAGTTGCCACGAAGTCTGCCCTCTAATAAACCACTGACAATATAACGAAACATATTTGTTATGCCTGCTAGATTTATCAAAGCTGCTTTTGGTAGAGACTATTCAGTACCAGATTTTCATTATTTTTCAGGCATGATGCAAAAGGTATTTTGGATGAATGTTGATATCCTCTTGGCAGAGGGATGACAGACTGAAGTAGCAGCTAGGTTTATAAAGATGGAGAGGAAGCTGGCAAATGTACATAAATAATGTAGATGATTAAATGAATTTGGTGTTTAGGAGCTTCTAGACAGCTTAGTTGCATCTTCAGATACCTCAATACCTTCATAATTCTCAACCTTTTTTTAACCCCTGATTCATGTGACTGGCTGGTAGTATGTATTTGCTGATGCAAACTATGCCTGACTTGTTTACTTTGGGGAAATACAAGCATAAATATAAAATTAAAATAAGACAAAATGTTTTAATAACAAGCTGTCATGGAAATACATGGTTAATGGGGGGAAAAGTATAGTGTCTGTTTTCCAGCAGTCTTCTGGTAATAACTGTAGAATTAGAGTGATGTTCGTTTCTTTCAAAAGGGGAGAGTTACGTCTGCTCATCTGACAACTTCTTCAAGAAGGTGGAATATACCAAGAATGTCAATCCCAACTGGTCTGTCAATGTGAAGACATCTGCTAACCAGAAAGCACCTCAGTCTCTGGCCAGCAGCAACAGCGCCCAGGCAAAGGAGAACAAAGATTTTGTGCGTCCCAAGCTGGTAACCATCATCCGCAGTGGGGTGAAGCCCCGGAAGGCGGTCCGTGTGCTCTTGAACAAGAAGACTGCCCATTCATTTGAGCAAGTTCTCACTGATATCACTGAAGCTATAAAACTGGAGACGGGAGTGGTCAAAAAGCTGTATACCTTGGATGGGAAACAGGTAGGAGACTTTACAGATGTTACGTATTTTCTTTCTCTTATCTTGAGGCTTTGCTGACTCAGAACAATTTTTGAAACCTAAAATTAACGTGAGATGATCACTACCATCTGTTCTTTTAGAAGTCAGACTTCTCATGCCAGTGGTTAAGTTACTAAATTTTCACTGATATTAATATCAAGTAAAGAATGTAGCCAACCGTCTGAGTGAAACAGATGCTCCGTCCTGCACGCCAGCGTGCAGTGCATGTCTTCTGAACTAGCTAAATAAATTACATGGGGAGTTCGGCTCACAGCCACCAGTGGATTTGGCTCTGAAGTAATTTCAGGAACTCTCAAGCTTTGGATTCACTAAGTGAAAATGTGTTCCTTGACGTTCTTTGCCCTCAGATAAAGGCTTGCTAAGATAAAGTAATTGATCCAAGCATACTCGTCTGGCTAGCTTAGTAATTAGCAGGAAAAGCATGGAACTGCATTGCATTTTCTTGACTAAATGCATGAAGAGATAACATGCAGAAAGGGAGTGGGGTCAAAAATATTTAGTGGGTCATCGTAATGTGCTTCATGTCTACATTTTCCTGGAACTGAAGGAAACATCTGTCTCTTGTTAGCAGCTATACAACAATAAGCTATTTCATATTGCTGTATCTATGAAAACCCTTAAAGGAATGTGGAGGATAACTTTGGGGACTGGGAAGAGCTAGATTTTTCAAGGACAATTCTGAGCTTGATTTAACAGTTCTGCATCTTCTGTAACTGATGGATGATCTTATTTTTGTAACTGGTTTTCTTGCTCCGGGTTCTGGAGTGAGGCAACACAGCTCTTGTGAGGGGGTTGGCTATTCTAAGGATTGATGCTACTGCATTAAATTAACTGTCTTTCCTATCTCTGGAGAAAATTATTAAAATACTGGCTTTTGAAATATTATGCTAACTTTAGACAATGCATCCAACTAATGTGCAGACTTTACATATGAAAATGTTTATCCTTCCAACCCCAAATATAGGCTCATGAAGTGTCCTGCACAGTCCAGGTGCAGTGGCTGGGAGCTGAAAGTAGCATGTCCCTCTAACCTGTCTGATATTCTTGCTTTGCCCCAATCTTTGTACCCTGCACATTAGTTAGTGGCTGCTTTTAGCTTCAAATATACAAAAATCTCATCTGTCTGTCAAAGCTACTTGTCTCAACCCAGCATTTTTTCTTCATAAGATGTATAGTTTATACACGAGTGGGTGACTTTCCAGCTAGACTGTCCATAGATACTATAGCATGCTGTAAATAAGCAGTGATACAGGGAGTGATGTACTGGAAACCTTGGAAGTGGCTGGGGGAAGAGGAAGGAGAGAGTCAAATGATCTATCCTCACTGAGGAAATCGTACATGGGCACAGGACCATGTTTTGAATCATGGCGGCTTTACAAAGGGTTCGATAGATGGATCTGTCCTGAAAGCAGTTGCCTACTCATGCTGACACAGAGTGCTGTTGCTCTCATAGCTGTGAATGAGGCTCTTAATCTGAACCTGTAAATTGCCTCAGTTCTTTAAGAACAGCCAGCATTTTGGAGATGAGCTGTTGCTTTGGATGGTGTGCAGAAATAGGGATGCCCCATGGGCTTCCGTCAAACTATTCTCCACCTTTTAGCTAGTTACAGTAGTTAAGTGGTCTTTCCCCCTCCACCACTGACTGGAGAGCAAGATGGAATCAGCCCATAAACTGAAATGAGTTTGTGGCCTGGTGACTGGACCGGCCTGTGAAATGGTGTTAATTCCGAAGTGGGGATGTGGGAAATGCTGCTTGCTCTCAAGTTACAGATTGCCTAGAGTAGTGCTGCTGTGGGGTAGGCTGTGGTCCGTTGTTGGAGTGGCTGCCTTGCGTGGGGCTACAGCTAAGCAAGGGGCACAAAGATCTATGTAATTCAGTAATTCCTACTGCAAACTGTTGTCCATAGCAGACATAGCACCATACATTCCTCCTCTTGAATCAAAAAATAAAAGGCAACCTTGTTTTCCTCATGTCAGGCTCTGATAGCTGTACAGTGACTGGTGCCTTAATTCAGCACTATTTTGATTGAGGCAACCTGACAACTTCACCATCAGTTTTTGTTGCAGAAACGTGATTTCTGTAAAGTCCGAGTAAAGGTATCACATTTAACTTGTTCTGCTGGCTTTATAATTCACCATTTTATGAAATGTGGTATTTCATTGTGTTACACACATCACTGGGAGTTTCAGTGTATGCAAATGTACACACGCAGTATTGCAGTTGTTGAAAAGAGTGAGATTTTATGATTTGACAATAATAGAATGTTTGATATTTGTTTGTGGCATCAATTACTGTTGAAGCTTCCTGAAAAGCAAACTTGATTCACCACGGCTTTGTTTTTATTGGAAGGTTTCCTTCAATGTTTGTTTTGTTTAATTTTATTTGAAATTTTCCACCTATGTGGGTTCTTAGTGTGGAAGCTAGGGCTAGAAGCTTCTGCTGTTGGTGCAGTGTTTGCTGTTAGGGTTTCCATGACATACTGCTCCATAAAATCTGACCTTCTGATGTGATACTAGAGGTTTTTGCAGGTCTCTTTCTGACATTAGAAAGAGAAACTTGAATGCCTAATTCTGACAAACAGTACATTATTTTCAGGAGAAAATATTCATGCGAAAACACAAGCTACTCAAAGCTGAAATACTGACAAGAGTCCTGACAGTCTGTCTCTTTGAGTGGCATCAGAGGCACATTACTTCCTCTGTTGTGAAATGATAAAATTTACAAAGGGAACGTACAAAGGAAAATCATCCTTCCTCAGTCCATGAGCTGTAACTTAATGAGGGGAGATGATTATTTTATTTATAGGCATTTCCATGGTGCTCATCAGTAGAGTAATCAAGATGCTTTAGAACTACAGACAGTAGTGGCAATGATAGAGTGATGTGTAAGTAATTACATTTCTATGCACTGCAGACCTGCTGCTTGTGGAGGAAGAAAGCAGTTAATTGAGAGCTGGATGGGGTGTGTTTGAATAAAGGTAACGCTCAGAACAACAGTGACGTTAGGGTTTTTTAAGGAAATTTTGTTTATTTTTATGTCTCAGGTTGTCTGTAGAAACATGGCCCTTTTGAAACTCCTAAATTATCATCTCGTGTTTAAGTAGTTTATTTAACTTGGTCTTGCACATATTTCTAATGTCTTGTGCCTTGTCTGTCTATACTCAAACTCCTTCCCTTCTTAGAGCATATCATCACCTCTTGATGGACACTCTAGAACTCAAAAGGGCTTTCAAATTGTTGACCAAAAATCAGTCATGACAGAGAAACACAATAGAGATTTAATTTTCGACCTTTCATGGCCATATAGGAAATGGTATAGGTTAAAGAATTCAGTGCATTAAACAAATACTACAATGGATCAAATTCAGCACTTGGTTTCATGACTACAACTGCTGCTGTGTTGAGATGTGTAACATATATAATTCAAATATACATATGCAGGACCTAATTTGGTCTGATCTGTGGATCACGTTAAAAACCAGTTGTTTTGGTAGATTCTTTCTCTTTTTTTAAACTCTTAGTTATATCCAGTGCCCCAAATAAGTCTGGATTCCTGGGAACACTGGCTACTTTATAAACACATGATGACAGTTTCTGCCTCATGTCATTAATAAACCAAATTAGAAAACAGAATTTGAGACTATGGATGAAGTTGCATTCAGATATTTTGAATGCAATAGTCTGAACTAGACTTTGCAAATGTTGTATAGATTTACTGTCCTGTTTGTGCTTCAGCTTCTTTCTCACCATAGTGTACAGTAAGTAGGTGTTTTTCTGGAAAAGAGGAGGCTATTTCATCACTGACAGCCCAGTGCCCATCTTCTGCTTTCTGTGCATTGCTTTGCAAGTGGTGTGTGTCTGCATTCATTTGCTTTTAAGAAGTGACCTGTAAAATCTAATGTCTTCTGTACTTACTGAACTTCTCTTTTTCCTGTGCTGTCTTGTATTCCAAAGTCTGTGAGTTGTTCAGCAAGTATGTGAAGAGATGCAGTAACAAAAATCAGTCCATTTTTTTTTTGTGTGATTGGCTGAGTGGATGATACTCTGGAGTGATGAGAAATTCATCAGGCGTGTTCAGTTGTACTTTAGCAGTAAGATATTTTCTGTGGTATGGAATGCCTTCTGCTTTTTCTCCAGCTGACTATTGCCAGGTCTTAATTTACTAAATGCCCCATTCTGTGACCCATCAAGTAGCATCATCAAATAAGCAGAATAAGGTGCTGTTCAGAGGGGGGAGAGCTTGTATCCTTCAATTCCACATAAATGTAGATATTCTGGTCTAGGAGGGAACTGAATGTGGTTTTAGCCATAATAACATACAATGATCTATTCTGGACTTTGAAATCTTCAAGCAGAGGGAGAAGTCACACATGTGCTATTCATTCACTTTTACCTAGCCCAGACAAAGTGCTTCCTTCTGTTCCATCTGAGTGTTGGCTGTCTCATCAGATGAAATTACATACATTTTCATATGTTAGGGCATTTGTGACTCTGGTCCCAAAAGAGTTTCTAGTCTTAATAAAATGGTCCCCTCTAGCAGTCTTTGCTTTGATAAGGATTTCATGTGGCAGGTGATGAGTGAAGTTCATCTTTCTGTTTGCCAAGCTGATGCAAATGCCTAGGAGGCCAGCCCACCTCTCCTGTCCGGAGAGAAATTTGCTGTTTCATTTTGTATTACTTGCACTGAGGAAAGGCAGCAGCTGCAGAGGGAGAAGCAGGATGACTAAGCTCACAACAGATTAAAGGTTGGGACTTTGGGATCAAAGCCAACGAAGTAGTTGATAAAGCAGCTCCTAGTACTGCACTACTAGTGAAAAGCTACCTTAGATGCATCCATACAAGTTGCACTGGAGAAACCAACCAACCTTTGGAGCTGCTGCACTGATTTTAAGCTGGTATTTGGAAACAAACTAGTAAAAATTTCTTTGCTCAAGTGTCAATGCTAGCAGTGGACCAAACTCCGCCAGGATAGTGTAGCTCTATTGATTATATTGATGAAATTATATCAATGTGACATAGAACAAGATTTGTACCAAAATACATAAATGCCTCCAATGGCTGTAATCTGTAATTGATGCTCAAGAACAAGATGAATACCTTCATGACGTACCTGGTAACATCTGCGTTACTGAAAGATCAGAGGGAAAATAATCCCTCTAGAGCCCCGGAGATAGTAAACTTACACCCTGAGGCATGAGGTTCAAGGTTACAAAGCAAGCAAATTGGTTTGCGTTATTACACATGTCGAGGGGTAGGATGTCAGAAACTCCTCGTCCTTCTGAGAGTAGGTAATTGATTGCCCTTTTGGATACTGAAAAATGGCATTGAAGTAACCCCAAACAAAGCAGTTTCATGCACTCAGGTAAAGCTGGGCTGTAGCCCGAAAGCAAATGGGAGGGAAGAGCAGGAGATGGCTGCAAGTGTGTTTTGTATCCTGCCTCCTGCAAAAGGCTCTGCAGCAGCCAGTGCTAATAGGGGAGAGGCAAGTCCCATCTTCCCTCCCTGCTGCATAAAGCTGTAACAATAAAACTGTATCTGGTTTGCGTCTTCTTCTCAGTCCTTTCTTCTCAGTGCTTCTTGTTAACTGCTGAGATTTGGCAGGCCTTGCATAAATCTCCCATTTTGATATCAAGAGGACAGGTCTGCATTGCAAGCACTAGCAGAGGAATTGTGCAGGCAGGATCTTTGCCCATAGCTGCCTCCCCCCCGATAGATTGCTCGGGGTGAGGACTGACTCCCGGCTTCACTCATTGCTTTTGCAGACTGCTCTGACTTCAGGGTGTTTGCATGAGATTATTCCTCTCTAACAACCATGTGTCATGCAAGGAAGGTTAGCAATAATGTATGGGCTGAAGAACTTCTGAACCCAAGTCACTTAGACCACCAGACAACACAGCCTAGTTCTCTATCTTTAGGGAGCTCTTAGTCTAAGCTGGAAATTCAGCACTGCCTGATTCATGCAATGACTAGACACTAACACAGACAAAACCAATTAGTCTGCAGGTATCCCTTAAGGATTTTATCATTCGCTAGAATGAATAAGCCAAGCTTCCATGAATGTGTATCTAAGTACTTAGGATAAAACATTCAGAAGACTTTCTGAGATGTTATTCAGAAACCTTATGCTTATTAATTTCTGTTTACTTAAGTCTGTGGTCTACAGAATCTGGATGAAAAGGGGCCTACCTGGAACACTGAATTCTAATTCCTCTACTTATTAAAGCAGAAGCAGTCTGATCTCAGCAGCTAAAGTCTTGATTAAATCTGTTCTCTTGTGGGCGTTGAGACTGACCTGGCTGCCGTCAGTGCGGGCTCCAGTCAGCTTCCCAAAGGGGAGGCAGCCGAGGAGACCATCATCTTGCAAACTTTGGTGGATGTTTTGCCATTGCTTTGCCTCAGGTTCTGGAGGACGTGTCCTGCTCCTGCCTGCCACTCGGCAGGGCTTTGGTGCTGTGTATTCTTTGGCATTTTGCTGTTACGCAAATACTGGCTAAAGCTGTGGTGAAGCTGTTGTCCTCTTATGGCAGTGAGGCTCCAAGTCCAGAAGCAGACTCCAGAGTTGCACTGCTGCTTGCTGAAAACTGTTGATTTTTCTAGAAGCAGCAGCCTTGCTTATTCTTTGGCATTTTGCTGTTACGCAAATACTGGCTAAAGCTGTGGTGAAGCTGTTGTCCTCTTATGGCAGTGAGGCTCCAAGTCCAGAAGCAGACTCCAGAGTTGCACTGCTGCTTGCTGAAAAATGTTGATTTTCTAGAAGCAGAAGCCTTGCTAGTAGACATGTACTGACCAAGATCCATGTGAACAACTGCTACTTGTGTCACAGATGGCAGGCTGTCAAAATTATTGAAAGATGCAGTCAGATCTGACCTGGTGGCCTAGAAATGTGTGACCCCTATTAGTGAATCCTGGTGCTATTCACACCCCAAAAGAGACGTATGCTGAAAATTCAGTCCTCGCTTGCATCTTTATTTTGGCAGTTCTTTCTGTCATACAGAGTGACATGTTCCCTTTTCACTCTGAATCCCAGGAGAGAAGAGGATTATTCACTGTAGTGCCAGAGGGTTTATCTAGGAATAAATGAGCTGAAAATGAGCAAGGGAAATTAGGCTGAATATCAGGAGCTGAGACAGGCCAAGAAAGCCTTGTGGTTTTTTTCCATTGCGAGTTTGTATTGTCACATGAAACTAAGTTTCTGGTTCCTTTTTGGTACTCAAGCAGAAATCCCACCACTGCGCATGGGAGTCCCTCCTGCTCGGAGGAAGCAGGTTACACTGAATGTATTCTAAGCAAGCATTACCTCAATGTGTAGACTCTAGTAAACATCTTTATTTCTTTTGATCACGTAGAATAATCAAATATGTGTATGTTCCCTGTTTGTAATGGGGAAATGTCTTGCCTGTTCTGGTGTGCCAAGGTCCATAGTCTTACGCTGTGAGTGGCATCATGTATAGTATGTTTGCTCACATCTCCCTACCCGCAGTAGGTCACAGAGCATGTGAATACTCCCCTGAGGTCACCCAGCACAAGACGCCTTGAGAATCTGATGGCAGTTGGTGCCATATTCTACATCTTCCTGCAAATTCCCCCTCTTCTTCTTGTCTGCCTGAAACCACTTCTTCTCTTCCCTTCCCTTCTCAGCTCTTACCAGCCTCTGATCAAAAGGCTGTTTTCACTCAGTAGCAGGTAAGTTATGACACAGCTCATACTTATACTTTTCTTTAGGAAGAGCCTGCACTAGATATGGATAAAGGCATAATAACAGAGGCTGGTAAGAAATAGTGCTATAGCTATCATCCAGCACAACAGTATTTCCTTCTTTCTCATCCCTGAAACTGCACATGGAATTGAACCAGTGATCATTCTTTTCTGTACATACTATGTGCATCTTGGTGGAGCTTAAGTGTTAAGGAAATGAGTCCATGTTGCAAAGGGCCCAGACTGAGTGTGAGAGGTTGTCAAAAGCCTCCTCGCTTGTTTTTTTGAACATGATGCTAGTGTCATTCAAAGGTCTCTGTATGGGACAGTAAGGGAACGAGTGATAGCTTTGCTCATGTGCAGAGGATAACAGCTTCCATCCACCCTCAGGTCTGCCAGGGATGACAAAAGATATTGGCGCAGAAATGTGTGTAATGAAAGTATGTCTAAAGGAGTTGAGGAGGAAAAAAGTTGGATCCAATCCATCCGGATTTTCAGAATAGGCTAAGGTAGGCCTGCATATGTGGGGAAGTGCAAAGACAAGCCATGAAAGCCGAGGGCTATTCCAGCTTGTGTTCAGGGCTACTCAGGCTGTGGCAAATTGATTAGCAGACAGAGCTGGAATTGCAGGCCTGCTCCTGGAGATTTGCTTAGCTTTGAATTGAAACTGAATAGGGAAAAATCGGCAAGGCTAATAACCAGAGCATTCACTGCTCCAAGCCATAAGACACACCCTCTCCCCTGTGAACGTACAGCCAGTCCTTTCTCAATTAATAGACATAGTTCTAGTTTCCTGGTTAACAGCAAGCAAGGCATGTATGAGTATATGCATGTGTATCTATCTGTATAAATACATTTTACTAAGTGTTGCAGAACACAACTCCGCAGCTCAACTTGCTGTCTAAGCAATTTAAACTCTCCTTTTAGTTAAAGGATCCCAGGGACTACTGTGCTCTGCCAGTGATATCCTCGAGCCGTGTTGCTGATTTTTCTTCCCTTACTGTAATAAACCAAAGGCATTTTACTGGAGTCTTTAGCTGCACTTTGAAAATGTTTGCTTACTTTTAAATTATTCTTTGAGATAAATGCAAATCTCATTGTCATTAACAGTTTTTGAATTATGCACATAGTCTAAATAGGAAATTTGTATGTATTGGTTCATGATGTTTTTCTTTCTTGCACATAGTCTAAATAGGAAATTTGTATGTATTGGTTCATGATGTTTTTCTTTCTTTTTTTTTCTTAAAAGACACTTCAGATCAAGGATTTTTCAAGTAGGGTGTGTGTAAGATATAGCCTGCTTTTTACTAATTGTTTTTTCCTTTTTTTTTTCCCAAATGGGGGACTCATTTATGAACAAAATGGACAAAAACCAGACATGGGGAAGATGAGATAATATGCACCATTCATTAGAAGGATTTTTCTGGGGGATTTTGCTTCGGTCAGAATTGGCGTGAGAGGTCAGTCCTTCAGGTCTGAGCTCTCTTATCTGGAGGACAATGAACACAAGGAGCTTTATTGGCTCCACAAGAATAATTATGCAGCCAGAGAGCCTGCAGGGCAGCAGGGGAGAGCAGGACTCCGGGCTCCTTCCTCGCGCTCCCCTGCCCTCACCATCTGCTCTGTGCTGCTTATCCGGTACTCGGTCCCCTGCGGCTGCCAGGGTTCTGCTACTGCCTTGCTGTGGACATTGCTCCCTGGTTGTGATGGACTGGTTCAAGCCACCACATGAAACACCGAGCCGTGCTAACTGTGCTACTGGGAGAACAGCTTATGGCTACAGATGTCTGTCTTTTACTCGGGTTCCCTGAATAGCAAAGAGTAACTTAGGAAAGCATCTTGTGGTCTGTGCATGCTTCTGTGAAAGAAGCATTTCTTCAAGCTGTTGCTGTACCCCTGCGTTCTTGGTGTAATCTCTTGCACACTTCCTCGCTCCCTCATGCCCACAGCATTGCTGAAAGAGGAAGAGAGAGGCCGGGAATGGTGACTAATGGGTGTACCTGTTCTCTTCTGTATGTCTGGTGGTGAAAATACACTAGGAAACTCAGCTTCTGTACTAGATAAATCAACTGAAAGGGAAGTTAAAATTGTGAAATACACAACATGGCATAACAAGATATGAATAAACATAACTTCTGCAAGAAAAACTTTCACCTTGATTATCTGTTAGTATAAAATAATAGAAGAAATAAAATCATGGATAGGGGAGAGCCAATGGACATTTGGACTTAAAAAAATCATGAGGAAAGTCTCCTTCAAGAACCTAGTAACGAACCCAAAGTAGTGCTAAGAAGGAAAAATATCACAGATGGGAAACAGGTTTAGAAGAAGAAACCAGGGTAGAAATAACTTTTTATCAGAGTAAAAAGTAAGTATCAAGTTAGAAGTGGTGTTTACTGCCATCTTGAGTGATCTGGAGGTGGAAGTACTTGGTGAAGATGATGAAAGAATTATTGTAATAAAGTTGCAAGACAAGGGAGAGACTTACCAAGATGAACAGGCAGTGTAATGGATGACCATAAGTGCAGAGCAGCACACAGTGGCAGAAATTACTCTTATTTTTAATTTAAAAGATAAGTATAAGTATTCTGCAGAGAGGATTCATCTTGATGAGTCAGGCTAGTAAAGAATATCTTAGCATAGAATCAAAAAAACATGCTAAAGCATATGGTATGCATTCAAAATTCAGATAGAAAGGAACAGCTTTTTAAAATATTGCTGTATTCCATTTACCCTTCCGCTTCACCTCTCCACGTTCACAGATGTGTCTCAGAATATGGAAGTAAATAAGAGGTTTCTCTGGTGACTGTGCTGCACTGCAGCCCTCTGTAACGCCTAACTTCTCTTGAAGCAGCTAGAAGGTGTGGAGTAGCTCATGCAGGTGCTTGATAACTCTTTTGTTAAAGCTGTATGTCATAACTGGGACTTTGGTGAAACACAAAGTAGGTTACAAATGCTCAGAGTGTGAATACTACAGAGTGTTTAGTGCTAAATCACCCAGGCTTACTTGACTCTCCATGGCTGCTAAGTCTTGGTATGGTTTTGTGCCTGTAAGTATGAAACTGGGAGTTTGCCTGTGGCTGGGGTATCGGGATGACCTGGCACCTAGTAAGTTAACTTCCTTTGGAGGTCCAAGGTGTCTAGTTATGCAAGATGTTGAGAGAAGTTGTAGCTGTAGCTCTAGAGACAGGGACTATGCTAACTTTCTGTAGACAGATGACGCATCCCATCCCACCGTATGGTGGAACATTTGAAATGAGTTTGTCAAAACTGCACACAGTGGTCCTACTATTTACATTAGGTGCACAAACTATAGTGCTTGTAAAAAGTCTTGTTCTTAACATGTATGTACTTGTCCATTCTTTGGTCAGGTGTGTTGCATAGCCATTAAATCAGGATTTGTAACTTCTGTCAACAGCTCCTTTGATATGTCTAACTTTTACACTGTATTTATATCTACAAAATTGTTATTGTTGAAGCGGAGAGAAAAATTACACCCTTAACCCTTCTTCCATACCATCTAGTATTTACAAGAGCCTGTGAAGTATTTTAATAATGGAAACAAGCAAAAATGCAGGGCAGCCATTTCAACTTTGTCAAGATTTTTAAACCTAGCAGATAAATTATTTGGGGACAAATACTGAGAGGCATTTGAAGAGAAGCAAAACTCTATTTAAAACCTTAAACCTGAGCAGCCTTCTATCATGGAGCTCAGCTCTCCAGAAAGGCGGTAAGAGGACTAAACTTCCCTTTCTCAAATGTGCACATATCAGGAACCTTATCAACTGCTGGCAGGCTGCAGGATTACATGTAAATTAAGTGTATCAAAGAGTTGAGTTAGATAGCCAACATTAGGAGCTAAGAATGTTATTCTTGCCTACTTGAAAGCCCTTCATAATGGATTAGAAACAAGAACTTACATCTCTTAATAACAGCTGAAAATTGAGGCATCTTTTTGCTTCTAGTGAATTTTAATACTTTGAGGGTAAATGGTACTAGGGATTTCCTTCATTTTAGACAACTCTAGTCACAGAGGGTTGCAAAATGATGTGTACGTTGCACGATCAAAATGAAAGCCATAAGGCTGGCTGAATTTTGTATAAGAGTCTCAATAGAGTTGTTGGTGAATGTTATTTTTAGCACTGTAAAGCAACAGAGATCTTTACAATCTTGGCATTTCTTGCAGTTTTAAAATGGAGAACAGCTTTTGAAATGTCTGCTTTTGCTTGAATTTTTATTCATATCATAAGCTGCTTCATAAAGTTTTTTGCACTGCTCTTGGCAGCAGGTAGTGATTTAGTGCCAAACAGTGCAGAACTGCTCCATTTTACGCTGTTTCTGCAGAATGCTTGTTCTTCCAGAAAATAGATGCTGGAAAAAATGCCATCTGATCCTGACATTCATTGTTTGGGTTGTTTCCAGTTGCATGTGTAAAGTGTTCAGTTTAGTGCAAAATGGACAGTAACAAGGAAAAATAAAGTTGGGCCAAAAGTGGATACACTGAGCGCTAATTTACAGAACTCGTAATGTTTAATACCAGTGAAAACCAACTTGTCTTTTTTTTTTTCTTCTAAGCATAGCTCACCAAAGACTGACTTTCTCCTCAAACCAGAGGGTGGTGGTTGCTACAGGAAATATCTTAAGTCACAGATGAGAGGCAGCGTGCTTCAGGTATTTACACAGCAAGAGTGGGTCTCAGGGCTCCTGGCATGAATCCTAGATTCAGCTGCAGTTTGTGACCTAGGTTAAGGCAATTAATTTGGTGTTTTCAGACAAGTGTGCCTTGACACATTTAAACTCATTGGGAGGCTGAAATGAGTTTGTCAATTTGTCTTTAATGTTCAAGTTTGAAAAGTTTTCACACGTCTTTGTCTTAGCTGGTTTTTGGTAAAACAGAAGATGACTCACTTGTAAGAGATATTCGTACTGCTGAGAGCAGGAGGGATGATATAGGTCAGGGATCATACTGGTCAGGGTTTCTAAACCGTTTTTTTCCAAAGGACTGCCTAGATTCTGTAGGAAGAATGTCTGTTACCCATTTCCAACAGTTTTCTAACAGCTAACGTTGCTATACCAATAGGTAAAACATAGAGCACAGTTTGAATGTTCATTTATCTCTTTTTTTTTTTCTCTCCCATTTTATTCATTCCCTGCTTGTGTGTATGGGGATTTCCCTGTTTGCTTTGCTTTCCTTGCCATATTGTTTCAATTATCAGACAATCTTTTTTCATCTCCATTTGACTTATGTGTGGGTTTGACTTACAACTGGGACAATATAATCATTCTGGCAGCTGCATTGTGGGCCACCTTCTGCTGCTTTTTGGACCACCAGCTAAGATTGATGAAGAATACTAAGTCTCAATAGCATCATAACGGATTCAATCCCTCTTCTTTTCATTGCATCCAGATATCGCGTACAGGATACCTGGGTTTAGTACTCCAAGGGTCTGTCTTGTAAAACAAAATAAGTGTCCAGGTTCTGCCCCCTCAGCGGGTGAGAACAATTGAGGGTGATCTCTTTTTGTATCTGGTGCCATATTTAGGCAGGAGACAAAGCGGAGATTGATTCAGTCCCAACCTTCACATGTGCTTCCTTTCCGTAAGTCATGCTTTCCCTGCTTTTTTGTAGTCTGGCAGCTGCAAGGGTTGGTTGCTTGGTGACGCTCTCAGCAGTACAAAGAGCTCTCAGCTGGGAGGCCAGGTCTGTCAGCCACAAACAGCTGGGATAATTTTATTTGTCTTGCTCTTGTTCCTGTTAATTGCAGGGAGCTGAATCAAAGTCAGCGTAATAGAAGAGGGAGCACCAGCAGATACTATTTGTGGCTTCTTTAACATCCACCTTTTTCTCCCTGAGTCAGGAAAGTGACAGCATGTGCCAGAAGTGGCCTGTTATTTCAGAAATGCAGGAATGAAATTAAAAGGTGTGACTTCCACTTCTGGTTCAGGCAGGCTCTTACCAGGTCCTATAGAAAAGCAACATGTGAGACTGGGGTTTGGATTTATGAATCATTGTTCCTTAATCCAGTGCATGACTGCCTGCCTGTGAATTCTTTGTAATAATCATATGCTGCGCAGGTCACATCTATGAAATAGCTGTTAATGACTTTTGCTCTGCCTCAGAAAGATACACACAGATTTTGTGCAAAATAAAAACAATGAATAACTTCCAGAGGTGGAAGTGTTGTGATTTAATGATCTGGGCACAGGCCTTGGTTTTATGAACTCCTGGTTTCTCATTTCTGCTCCTATGTAGGCTATGTCATCCTAAGTTTTGGTGTTGCAGCTGATTTCTACTTAGGATCAGACTGGGTGGACCTAGGCACAAGAAGGTACAGAGGAAAAGGTGACAAGGGACATCGCTGCTGCTCGGCTTGCGCTTCTAGAGTAGCAGGACTTCTCAAGCCAGTGCCAGTATCAGTCATGGGCTGAGTCTCAGTGCTACCAAGTGCTGGGCATGCTGACTCAGATGCATCAAAGCATTTAATGCTATTATATTTAATAGTGACCACTGACTACAGTCGTAAATTACTGAACCTGTAAGCTCTGCTTTTGCAGGACTTTTTTTTTATTTCAGGTATAAATCATAATATATAATTTCTAGTCAGTTGTTGATTTTATGCTCTTGGGTAGTTTAATTATGCGAGGTCCTAGGGAGTAACCAAACAAGTAAACCCTAACACTGAACATTTACAGTTCACTGATGAAATGCACACTAATGTGGATAAACTGATATATGAACATACTAAAGGATCTGCTGTTAAACTCAAGATGGGAAACTGTTATTGGTTTGTGTATTTTCTTCCCTGATCAAAAGCCCTGAGGGTACCAAGAAATAAAACTGCCTTTTGAGAGTTTGGGCCACTGTGTTCCTAGGGCTAAAGTCAAGGAAGACTGAGGAATGTGAACTGAAGTGGAAATGTACCTGCCTAACAGTGCTAAATCTAGCATGCAGAGTTGCTGAGAGAGCGGGCTGAGTTGGTGTGATCTTCGGATCGGATTGTGAAAAGGACGACTCTGAATTTTAGTGCCTCACATTCATGAGCTGTAATAGCAGGTGTTACAAAAGACACTCTGGGTTTTTTGGACCTTTTTTTTATGCCCACATGCCTGCACAGGGCCTTATTACATGAACCTTTTCAGTGGCAGCCCAGGTGGTATTTCTTTGTTAAAAAACATGCGCTTGAGCTACAGTCTCTTTTTTGATCTGAAAACATTTTGTCACTCTAATTCAGGTACTTATGGCATAGTCTTCGTCCCTGAGCTGGTGCTTCCCAGATATTTTTGCGTGTATGGTATTTACATGGATTTTGTTGATTCCAAATCTAATGTTTTTTCTTATCAATTACTTTCCAATTTACTACTTCAGACAAAAATGTATCGAGACAATAATCAGGGCAATCCCCTAGCTCATGCTTTAGGGTTTAGAGAGATCACTGAAAGGATCAAGAAGGAATTGGCCTGGACCAGCAGCATCATGCAAAAAGATGTGAAGATGTAAGTGCATTTGTGAAGGAGGAGCTTCCCTCTGTTCTGAAACATCAGCTGTTAGCCCCTCACAGAGGGTGTGCATCAGCCTGCGTACACCCACCGACGAACTGATCCTCTGTGTGAAATCCTTATGTAAATGTAACAGCCTAATCCCCTTGCCCTAATAGGAATTTCACACCTTAATCCTCACTATGTTCAGGGGCAAAGACATTCCTACTAGGCAGTTTGACAAATGCATCCTATTTTGAGAAACATCACTGTATATAAGTTTGTGGTAATAGGGAAACTGTAGTCTTCGATTTGTATGGAAGACTGGAGCATGTCACTAAGAAAAGTGAGGGGATTATGTTCCTGAATTGTCAGTGGATTTCAGAGGATTTGCCACACCAAATGAGACCATTAGCCTACCAAGTCCTCTGTTTTGCCCTTGGCTGGCTCTTTTTGCTTTAGCTGGAAATGGTCCCTGGATGATACAGTTGAGTCCGTAGGAGTGGGAGGGAAAGGATTCCCTCCTGAGCCCTGCAGCCATCCAGGTGATGCCTTGCAGCTTGGCACTGCTCATTGTGTGCTGGGCTTCCACTGCTTGAGTTGGAGAAGTGTCAATCAGTGCATGTGGTGTCATTCTAAATAAACCTGTAAGTTACATTATTATGCAACCTCAAAGAAGTATTAAAAAGGCTGAAGTATAGCACATGAGAGGCCTGGGCAGTGCCTTGAACTCATCCTTTTCTATATAGATAGGTATTAATATCTCAGTCATGGATACTTATTTCTTACCAAGCTGCAGAGCCTCACCCGAACCTCACTGAAGTCTGTAGAAGACTCCCACAGGCCACAACCTCAATCTGATGGTCCAATGTGTTCAGGGCCTTCTGTGACAAAGATGATGACCAGCACTGTTCCTGAATTGCCACCTCTGAAAAGAAGGGTGCACTAGTGTGTTTCACATCACAGCTGAGAAGTAATTGCATTACACACAGAGGCTCCTTTTTTCAGACTCAGAAGGACCATATTTGTATCTCTCGTGCTCCTGGTTGTGAAGATAATCGTGAGTGCAAATCACCCAACTGGATGTACTGTTATGAAGCATCATTCCCCCAGTCTGGTTGCTTGATGCCTCTTCATGCACGCACAGGCAGGGTGGATCTTAATCGGCTGCAGATTAACCACTAACACAGAACACAATGTGTGCACAGCTTTACAAGCAACAGTGGTTAGCTGGCCATTTGGAAGAAATCTGTGTACATGTGTCCTGTTATTTCCACTGCCAAAGCTTTTCCAAACCAGCCTTTTGTTTTAGTTTACTTCTCACTACAGAAGCTTGTTATTCCATGCCCTGCTCTCTTATTGCAGCTCTAGTCCCTCTTGGCTGCTCTTTGTTTGCCCCGTTGTTACTAGACGCTTCAGTTTGGACTTGCTTCTCACCAGTGCACGAATGAGGCTCTTCAACAGTCAGGCCTTTATATCTATTCTCTGCACAGTCCATTCTACTGGTGCAACCCTTTGAGCATTTGCATCCAAAATGCCAGCGGACTGAGTCAAATCTGCTACTACACAAGAGAGTCTGCACAAACTAAGCCTTGATTTCCCCCCCACCCAGCCCCCCCGGCCAGCTGGCTGTGGAAAGTTTTGTTCTTTGTAACTCTAAATACTTGTGTTGGTTTTAATCAGATTTGACTCTAGCTCACTTAAGCGTTTGTGGCTTTTCCTTAGGAATGATATCACTGTCCCAGCTAGCTCCTGTGGAGCAAGGACTGGAAAATCTACTTTATGACAAACTATAATTTAAGAGTCAGCAACATCTAATGTAGCAAGAAATGCAGTTTTGGAGGGGGGAAACTGTTACCCAGTTATTTAAATGCATCTGTCATTTAGAATAAACCCATCTGTAACAGCAAAGGTCACGGCATCCCCAAGAGCTACTTAAAATTTTTTTTTTTACTCATCTCTAGCATGGAGTTAGTGACCTGTGTGCATTTGGCCGCATAGAAGGGCTGTCCCCTCATGCAGACCTCCCTGTCCACGCTGGGTTCAGTTTGTGACATTGAGGAACCCCAGAGAAATACAGAGGAAGCTGTGGCAATAGTCAAGTCTCTGCGTGGATCCCCTGCAAATGCAGCCTTTTCAGGTTCTTTTTAATGGTTTTGATAATTGCATGTCATTTTTGCAGCCTGACTGAAGCAATTCTAGTATTTCCTGGTTTAAATGCCCTGCATCAGCATTTTCTTGTGCTAAAGGTGCTTAAGCAGAGTGTTGATCTCCATGCTCACCATTTTGTATCTTTACCACATACCTAACCCAAGAGTTTGAAACAATTTATTGTAAAAATTATAAGGAAGGAAAAAATATCTCATTGCAGTTCAGGCAGAAATGACAAAACCCAGAGGTTTCTTCCAGCCTCACTGGATCATGTCTTGGACAGAGCTTCAGTTCTTGTCTCCAAGCTGCCTCGTCAGCCAGCACATGGAGGGAGAGGGAGCGGAGCAACGTTCACTCTCTCCCTGCCTTTCCAGCTCCAATGCCCCACTTAGCACTTCACCAGTGTTGTTCTGTGCTGTCTCAGCACTTTCTACTTGTTCTCACATAAAAATAGCGTATCTTGTTGATTGCAGAAAAGTACATGGCTGTTGTCTCTTCCCTATGTCATTGTACCAGACTTTAAATGGTATCTGCAAGAGGGAAAATATTCTATAGGGCCTACAAGCTTAGGGAGAGACTAAGCCCCATGACATTCTGCAAACCGAGACCTTGGCCCTAGACTGGGAACATCCCTATTGCCGCAGTTGTAACAGCTACTCTGTTCACAAGTGGTGTGTCTTAATTCAGCCACCAGCCAGGCTTTCTTAACAAACTCACATATTGAATACCTGGAGCCTGCTACAGCCAGGCTAAAGCTTCCTACCTTGCCTGTCAAATGGAAAGTTATACCAGTAGCAAGTACTGATTAATATAAAGGAGATTGCAGGTAATGTGTGACTGAACGTGTGTATTTTGGATGTACTAACACAGATCAAATTGCAGCAGCTGCTCAGTATTGCCTTGCATTGCTTCTTGGGATAGAAATGTGGAAAATGAATACAATAAACATAAATAGCCTTAAGGTTTTTATTGTTTCCATCAGGCTACACTGCAGTAGGAAGAGTAAAGGGGGATGGGGGTGGTGAGCCAGATTCTCAGCATATGCCCCTTGGCCTTGCTCTCAGTATAAAGCAGTGTGAGGCACGGTCCTCACTGGGGGATCGATAGTGGTGTGTGTGCTGACAGCGGCTCCCAAGGGTGTTATGCCCAAGGCAGGTGCCGTGCCTCTGGGATCACCGGGGCAGCAGATATTCAAACAGCCACAGCTGCACCATTTTGTGGGACCTAGAGCGCATCTCTTCTCGTGCCTGCCAGATGGTGCAGAGTGGGTCTTCACCTTGCCCTCACCATACTCTCATCTGTCTCAGCTGTCTCCCGCGACCTGGGTATGCTGGATTCCCCTGGTCTTTGCACATCAGTAATGCTGATGTCAGGTCATGTTGGCTCTGACTGGTGTCATTTGGGCACCATGCCTCAATATTTGAACTCCTTCCTGAGAAGGCTGGCTATTTCTGTGCTGCTAACAGGGCTAGACTTAATGTGAGACACAGGAGGCTGCATCCTCAGCTACTATCAATTATCAGTTAAGTGGCTTTGCAACAACTAGGCATGATACTCCAGGTTTTTATCCCATTTCCTCCTTTTAGCTGAATAGTTGGGAGGAAGATGCTGAACTCTCAGTGGAGAGCTGTAAAAGAATTACTTGTGGGTAGCACCCATGTAATTCTCCCTGAGCTGGCACAGCGGTAGAGATGCTATTTCTGACTGCACTCAAAACAAACATATTCCCAAAGCACAATGCATGCAGGTCTTGAACTTGCAGAAACCCATTAACAGCACCTGGCTGTCACATTTTGGGGTTATGTTTGCAAGAAACATGTTAGAAAAATAGGTCCTTCTTGACAATAGAATATCCCCAAAGCAAGATTTTGAGATGCTGTAAATGGGAAGGTCTGAGGTGCCATTTGCAGAGTAAGAACTGATATAAGCCTGGAAAGCTCTATTAAAAACAGTGCAGATTTATTGATTTACACTAGCTGATAATCTGTTCCTAAAGCTGCTTTTAAAACCAAAGTAATGTAGTTCTTATTGCTTGCCCTTGTCCTTCCTAGCAGTGTTACTTCTGTCCCTTGCTTAAGTGCTGACAGTTTAAAAATATGTTTGGAAAGGGTGTTCAGAGGATTTTGAAAACGATACTGTTAATAGGAGCGTTGTTCTACCAGTCTCAGCAAGTACCCAAATTCCTCTTAGGGCAAATCTCCCATTTTATCCACTTGGGCACCAGATGACCACCTTGTGAAACAGTCTTTACTGTTTTCCCCCTGCCAGATAACACCCAGCATCTGAGGCAGCTCCAGGCAGGAGGTTTGGTGTTTGTCCTCTTCGTTGCTGCAGAGGGGAAAAAAAATATGCAGAAGAAAAATCTCTCCTAATTTATACAACCTGAGCAGGTCAGAATAATTTCTAAGCAACTGCATCCTTGCGGCACACTTCCCTCAGCAGAACGGGAGCTTAGTGCAGTCAGCCTGCCTGGTACTGACCATTCAGCATCTCTGTTGATATGTAAATCACACATCCTCCTCCTCCTCCTCCTCAGCAGCCTGCCAGAGCCAGCAGCAATGATGTAACCGAGCTCCCAGCAAATCCTTTGTTTAAGCAATTGCTTCAGCTCAGTGGAAAAGCTGTGGCAGATGAGCTGCATTTAACAGAAAAGAAAGGAACTCCAAGAAATAACTTCTCCTGTTCACCTTAGAAGGGAAATATTCCTCAGAGGTGCCTTCTTAATTATCTTGGTTTTATTCTGTTTGTACACATCAGAGATGGACTGTTAGCCATCCAAGTTCTTGCTGTTCAAAGCTTTCCCTAGCCTAGGACACAGCCCCTTTTCCTCTGCTGCATCAGTGGTGGGTAAGAGAAGTAGGTTTAAAGATTCTGCTTTGGGTCAATAATTTACAGGGTGTTTACAGAAATGCAGTAAACAGACTGGACCAGTGAGGCAATACCACGGTGTCCAAATCTCATCAGAGAACCTGGTAAGCAGAGCTGGACTTTTATCAGTCCAACCATTTGTCTATTTACACTGGAGAAGACAAAATAAACTTCTGATTCCAGGTTTCCTCCATTCCTATGGAGGTAATTTACAGACTTTTACTTACTGAGAAGACATCTGCTTCAGGTTGCATTTGGCTTGTCTGCTGTGTGGAGGCCATTAGCAAGCACGTGTCATCAGCGTGGTAGCAAGCGACAAGCAAACTGAACCTGGTCAGAGCAGGGTGAGGTAGAAATCCACTTAATGTGCTGAAAGGAAAATAGTTGATTAGAGAGGATGAGGGTGCCATCTTGAACTTCCAAATGTAAATATGTTTGTACCAAAAAGCTCCGTGTGCTTACCCCAGAGCTTGCTGTCACCTGTAGCACCAAGTACTGCAAATTGAGGGCTTGGCCCCAATCTGATTATTTGTCAACTTGACACACTTGTAATCTAGCAAGAGATTTAATTCTATTAGCAGAGGTGCTTGTTTATTGCTCAGCTGGCCTTAAAGACACTGATTTTCTGTCTTCCTCTGCGGTCTGGGCTCACTTAATGTTGGTGTAAATGACTGAACAAAGCCTGGGGCTGCAGGTGATGTGGTCTAAGAAGAGCTCTGGTGTTGTGGGTTCCCCAGAGCTACAGCAAATCAGAAGTGAAGTGAATATAGGGCTCTTCTGCCTTGCTATGATAGCATCGCTCTGGACACAGCCTTGGTTCATACAGGCCATTGCCAAGATGCTTCACCAGTTCATATTGGTGTCGTTGGCTGAGAGGTGATGAGCAAACAGCTTCCAGATGTGGCTATGGAGGGAGATTGGTAAGGAAGGAGATGTTTTTGCATACCTCAATGGGCAGAGAAGTCAATCTCTTAAAAGTAAAACATGTATCAGCACAGGTGAATGAAAGGGTGCCTGGGGGATATGTTCCTTCCTTCTTGCAAATTTAAATGGTTATGAAGTGTCTTGTTTAATAGGTAGCTATGCTTAGAAATGCATCCAGTGGGGGCAAAGGGGCATTAGAAAATTGCTGTCGAAGGCCAGATCCTCAGGTCGTCTAAATCCAGTGTGGGCAGTGCATGTATGCTAAACTAGAAAAGTTTATCTTACTGTTTTGTACAGGTGGGGCATCAGTAAGGTTCAAAAGTTTGTTTGCTTGGTATAAGAGAGTATCCAGTTTGATTATTATTTCAGCCTTATCATATAGGTCAGCTGCATTTGCTTGCTACAGTTGATCTCAAATCTGAAGGGACTTTCGTACAGTACCCTGCACTTGCTCTGCCAGAGGTTTGCTCACTGAGGAGTAAAGAAAGTAAGCGATGCCTTTTTGCTTGGCATCTTTCTCTATGGATCTGTGCTGCTCTAAGAATTATCACAGGATGAATCATAACAAAGATGCCAGATCTTGGAAGTTACAAAAAATAAAACCAAACCACTATAGGAGGCAAATATCCAGTGCCTTATTCACCTAGTTTAGTGTATTTGGCCAGATTCTCCTCCCTCTTACTCCAGCATTTACATAAAATTGATGGACTGAAAACTAAGCTCAAACGGGATTTGGCCCCTCAACACCAGTAATGTAATTCAGTTATGAGACAACCAACACTTGCCTCATGGGCAGATGTTATAATTACTCCTCTTGCTTTCTATCCCTTTCTTTCTCCCCTAGAATAAGAAAGGATATGGATATTTAAGTATGCAAGTTACCACTGCATGAGGTTTGGATGCTTTTTTTTTTTTTTTTTTTTTTTTTTTTTTTTTTTTTTTTTTTTTTTTTTTTTTGATATCTGCCCAGAAGAAATAAAGGGTCAGGGGGGTTGAGGTTTGTAAGTGATATACTAACTTAATGCAAATTAGTCTTGTTTATTTGCCTAATGTAAGGGAATAAAAAGAAAGCAGTGGAAAAGGAGCCAAGTCATTTTCTTGTAGTCTGCAGGAGGGAAGTTTAGTGCATCTGGAAGGCAGCAGTGCAGAGAAAGAGTATTTGTAATTGAACTGGCATATGGCAAAAGAAGTGTTATGGCAAATCTGCGTCAAAATAAGGGTGCTGTCAAATTGGGCTCAAATTCAGTAATCACAGGTGCCAAATGGATGAATTTAAGTTCAAAGTTTAGAATTGTTGTGATTACTGTGGTTATTCTGGGTTCCTTTTTCAGATTGTCCCAGCAGGCGGCATAAAAGATTAAAAATTTTAATGTAAGGACAGTGACAGAGAAAGACAGACTCTCTGCTGGAGGAATTTAGAGTGGGAAGTTCAGGAAATGTTGATAAAATGGAGAAGTACTTGTGATTCAGTCCAATATAGGACACTCTTAAGTCTTCCAGCCCTCAAGAGCTGGGTGGTAATTTGCATAAATGGATTTACGCCACAACAAAATAGGATTACTTTGGCTAAGCATACCTTTTAATTTGGGGGGAAAAAGAGCACCTTCCAAAACAAGCAATTAGTCAAGTGTAAGTATACTGTAGGCACCTCATGTTTGGTTACATTATTCAAGGGCAAGTGAGACCAAAATCCAGGGAAAGCAAGTACGTTTGGAGAATAGCATCAAAGAGAGAAAAGCATTGGTGTTGGATGCGGGAGATAATGCTGCATCCTCAGAAAGCATGTTACCAGTGCAGCTCAGATACATTACAAACGAAGCATGTGTTACTGTCCTCATTTACAGATAGGAAATGCTCACGCTGATCCTCAAAGTGGCCAAGTGCCCTTCCCTTATTGATGCCTTTGCCTTACACCCTCAGTCTGCTTGGCTTGTTGAGGTCACCCAGCAGGTATGACAGCTAAGAGATGACGTCAGCATTCCCCTTCCCCTCCTCCCCAGCTGAGTGACCCTTTCCCACACCTTTCTCACTCCCCCCGCTAACATAGGCTTGTTCCCCACAGTACTTGGGAGGTTTATTTCTATTTTTCCTTGTTGATTAAACTAAACTCCCAACTGCAATGTGCTTAACCGCTACACTATGTGTACTCCATGCCTGTTCAAAATTGCCCTTCCTGGACAAAGCATGTAGGCAAACTTAATTTATCAAAGTAAGGACTTTGGGGAGAGTGCAATTAATCTTCATTTATCCCTGGAGAACTGTGAGATGGAAATGGGTCTGTAGGTGTGAACAGCTGAAATAACTTGATTTTTTTCACAGCCCCAAAATGAATAAGGAATTCCTTGTGGGAGAGGTGTGCATGGAAAGTAATACAGGATGAAAGAAGGAAGCAAACAGGCTGATGACCTAAGGCTTGGGGTTATTACTTGCCCCAAGCGTGGCTAGGTAGGAGAGCCTCTTTCCTACCTCATTAGTCTGTCACAGGGAACATAACAATTTGAAAGAGCAGGAGAAAGGAGAAGGGAATTAGCTAAAATGGAGTCAGTAGTGCTTTTTCAGCATCCTTTGCAAACACTGAAGCTCACTATTTATTGTAGAAGAGTACTAGAAGATGCTTTTCAAGCTTTTTTCCTCATTAGATAAATGGCCTTACCTGTTACTTAGGGCATCTGGATGCACAGGGAATATCCTGACCCTCCTGGTCATGTCTGCTGGCAGCAGGAACAGTTGGATGTCTGCACTGCCTGCCCCCTGCAAGGGGTGGTTAGGGGTACCGCTGCTCAGCGTCTCAGCCGTGCATTTTCAGGAGAGATCTCTGGACCTTTGTTTGTGGCAGTCCTCCTTAGCGCCGTGTAGATTAGGATGTAGCGGTGGATGGTGGGGAACAAGCTGGGTTGTGTTACCTTCAGTGAGAGAGTGAAATGCTTTATTATAGCTAAATTCAGTCAGTTTAGTAGCTGTGCTTTGCTGGGCAAAGAGCAAACTGGCTGAAGTCCATCCAAACAAGATTCTGGCTTGTAGTAGGGTCATGGAAGGGTTCTCGACCTGTTCTCTGTGTGTGCTTGTCACAGCGGGAGGGGCTTTGTTCCTTGCTTTGCCCAAGAGGTGCGGTGTCTGTGATACTCAGGCTCAAGAGACTTCTGTGGCCATCTGCTTCTGGTGAGCTGGGGCTCAGTACGCTAATCCATCCCTTTCTAACCTGTGAATTCGGTCTTTGTTATCTTGCGTTCTGCTCAGGGAACATCAAGAGGGGAAAAAGAAAAAGAACAAGGCCGCTGCTTTTTAGTACACCTTTTTTTCTTCTTTTTTTTTTTTTTCCCCCCTGCCCCTGCTACATTTGAATTGCAAATTCGAGGTATTGACTTGGATTTGCAAAACTGCAGGTAGTTTGGGGCATGAGTTCCTAAGAGGGCTCCTTTTACCTCGAGTACTGAGGCACCAGCTAGAATCAGCCAGGTGCCCCAAATGCTTCCGAGATCTAATACCCCAGGGAGAACTTTACATTGCGGGCCCTCACATTTGGAAGCTGCCTTCCCCCATGGCCCAGTCACTCCTGAATCAGTCAACATTGGAGAAATGTCAACAGTGCTGTTCCCTCTTGTGTTTCCCTGGCCATGGTTGGGTGACTACAAAGAAGGTTACTTTTCCCCTTACATAGAAGCAGATTTATATATATACACATATATGTGTGTACGTGTGAAGGTTTTTAATTAGTTTGTATGAATCTGCCCTGAAGTGTGTTGGGAAGAAGATGCGTTTTGTACTGCTAAAAATAAATACATATGAAATTTGTATATTAGATTTCTCTTAGGGAAATGGGCTGAAATTTGTGTGTTAAATTTGAGTGCAAAAAAGATAAATGGAGTTTGATTAAAAAAACATAACTCTGCAAGTATACTGTTTTTAATTATTTTGATACATTCATGGAACTTTTTTCAAATGCTTTAAATCCTAACATGAGTCATTAAAGCCACAAGTGATTTCTGTAGACAGTAAGCACTTCCTTATAGGAACTAATTTGATAGCGTAGCAACTTCAATAGCTGCTTTAACATCTTGTCCTTGAAGATCTGACGGTGAAACCATTTCATCATTTCCTCTGTAATATTGTAAAATATTATATTGTATGTTCTTTCAAAATGTGAAATTATATTTGTGTACATGTGCATAAGTGCATAAACATACATAAAGATACATGAACAGCTCTGCAGACATGCACGCTTATGTATTTTCAGATAGCTCTTTATAGGATTAGCTTGGACTGTGGAGTGAGACAGCTGAATCATCAGACTATGCTATATATTCTTCTTGCAGAGCTCTCAAAAGCTAGGAGACTTCTTTGGTGGGTCAAATAATGTGTTGGAAATAATGTACTTCTCAAATGTTCACGGTTTCCATTGCCTAATTTTTCAGAGTATGGTGCACTGCTAGCAATGGCCAGCCCATGAGCCACTCTCTTACATCAGAAACAGCAGCTCAGAAAAAGGTTAAAGGCGAGCTTTGGTTTATCTTTTGTACAAATATGCGTTTTTCTTAGTATTTTACCAAATAATAATTGCATTTCTATGAATGAAACTTATTCCAACCAGGAGGACTGTGGGTGAAAGTAAAAGTTACAAGACCTGGTTTATATGGATAGAGTGGCCACATATGTTATATCTAGAAAAGCTGAACAGTGCAAGTTTGTAGGAATGGCTTGAGTGGAGCTGGGAAGACATGGCATGGAGTCACTCTTGTTATAACGGAGAACACGTGGGCTGAGAAACCCAAGAACTAAACTGGAAGCAGCACATAGCAAGAATAGGAGTCCAGAAAGATCAATCCCTTTTAGGGATAAGAGGGAATTGCCAAGTCACAAACATGCACACAGAGCTATATGCAATCATGGGTTATTAGGCGCCATTGCAAAAGCAAAATGCTAGAGGAATTGGTACAAAAAGTGCAATAAAATATGCATTAACATGATGAAATATGTATTGGAATGAATACTAAGTGGGTAAGTATGACTCTCAACTGAAACAAACCTGGCAGGCTATAACTATGGCTTATGGACAAGCCCCATTGCATGCTAGCCCAGTACAGATGTTGGAGAGTTTCAATGCTGTGTCTTATTGCACAAAACACTCCTTCTCTATGTTGAGACTATATTTTAAAGGAGAATTTAGCACCTTTTGATTTCCCCTTCAAAAGGAGAGCAGGCAGGAGCTGTCACAGCCTCCTGGGGATGGACGAAGTGCTGATGCAGGCTTCAAGCCACAGAGATGTCCAGCCTGGAAATGAAGTAGGTTGCATGTGTGCACACAATGATAGTCTTTTCTATGACAGTCTCTTGCAGAAAGAAGGGAGCAGAGATTAAATATTTCCTGTAACTCATTCCCATTCCCACACAATGAGAGAACACTGTAGAAAGAATGAGGCAGACCCCAGAAGGAGAAGCTCTGGGCCCAGTTCTACTCTGACCTTTATCATCTTTGATTTTACTAAAGGCATTAGAGTTGCACAAGGCAAAACAGAGGCAATAACTTAGTGTCCTGCAAGACACTGCAATTCTGGGAGTGCAATGCAACTCCAATGCTAAGGTCTCTTGTTGCCAACTCTTCAGGACGACGTTAAGGCTTGCAAAAGTCTCTAGCACAGTGGCCATAGTGATTCAGAGGACACAGAGCTCTGAATACTTCACCACCAAACAAGATTTCTTTGGGAATGAAACTCCAAGGCTCCTGTGGTCATGTTTCTTAGTAGCTGTTTAGGGTTTGGGCCATAATACTATTGTAACTATTACTATTAATCATATTACTATCATATTCCTGCAAAACATCAGGGAAGGTTTTCCAGACAGATTAATCACTAATGAATTTGTAATCTGGCTTTGATCACTCATTCCTTTTGAATGCTGGTAGGTGGAGTTTACATGCCAAGATTTTCTGAATAATGCAGATGCCTCTAAGGATCCTTTGGAATTAATTTTTCAAATTTAGGTCTAATATGTAAGCTGGGCTCCCATAGTTATTTTTCTCCTGATTTAACATCGAGAAGAAGGTAGTTTGGCAAATTGTACAAATACGCAGGCCTCCACATGCTCCTACTGAAATAAAAAGCAACATTCTCTCTGCTTTTGGAGAAAGCTGGAGCAGACAGGCAGAAGTACTTGCAATCATGAAGGTGGATGGAGTGTTATCAGAGGAGTTTGAGCAAATGGCTCTTGAAAGTGACTGATAGAGGTTCAATCTCTATTCCTTCCACACTGTGATTTACAGCACTGAAACCTTTTGCAGTGTCAGCAGCATCTGACATCAAATATCCAGAAAATAATTACGGTCAGCTTTGACATAGCAAAGTATAAATCTCATTTCTGGTGAGGCGTACATGTCAGAACAGTCTGTACAATAGCCAAAGGCTGTGTAAATTGTAATTAAAAGCATTTAATTTAAATTAATCTTCATTAGGAACATGATTATGTCCACACACAAATTGCTTCAATGTAATTGTCACAGTTGTAAATAACTAGTTATATTAACCTGGTTTTCTTCAGGATGAACTGGCTAAGAGATTATCAACTGCTTTAGAGCAAAAGCAGAGGGTGTCTATCAGTGCATCTGTAACATGTGCACGTGTGGAACTAGACCAAACTCACCACCCTCACCCCTGCGGGTGCTGCAGAGTGGTACCAGCTCACACATCCCCCCTCGCTCCAAAGAAGCCGTTGTGCAGAGATGAGAGGATACTGTCTTGGAAGTTCATTAATTTACTAGAACTTGGTTGTAGAGAAGCAGAGAAAACAATATCCCCCCCCCCCCCAATGGGG
>NW_009615858.1:0-16937 GCF_000690535.1 Cariama cristata | reverse complement strand
AGGGAGAAAAAAAAAAAAAATACCCCCCCCCCCCCCCCAATGGGTCAGATTTGATTTCCCAAGGGGTGTTTTAGTCTACAATGGCACTGGCTTCAGCCTTGTCCCTGTCTTGTAGGCATGAGAGTATATGGGTAAAGTCTACCTTCCATAAAGTTGTCATTTTATAATCAGATTATCAATTAAATTTATATATGGACTCCGCTGTCCTGATGCCCACAGAAGAACTGCACATTGCAGAAGCCTGGAGCTGTATGCTATCAGCAATTTTCCTCTGGTGGAGACAGGCCAAAGTCTTCCACTGGTCAAGTGTCACCTACCAACAGATCACTGTAATTCTTTCCTTCAGGTCTCTTGATTGCTCTGGGGATTTAGGGCTTGATCCAACGCATGTTGACGTCAATAAGAAATTTTCCCACTGAGCTCTGCGTGATCAGAATCACATCTGGTATAGAGAAGTGAAGAATGTAATACATGTTGGATTCTGCTGAGAGCAACCTGACTCGAATCCAAAGAGGTTGAGAGTAGCTACTGCAAGACTTAGTAGCTTAGAAAAGGAGTGATTTAGTCTTCTTCACTGCC
Source organism: Cariama cristata (assembly GCF_000690535.1). NCBI lineage: Eukaryota > Metazoa > Chordata > Aves > Cariamiformes > Cariamidae > Cariama > Cariama cristata. The sequence continues at coordinate 16,358 of NW_009615858.1, read as the reverse complement.
TCCAGAAACAATGCCATGAATGCATGTAAGAAATTAAATAGCACTTGGTAGATGAGTAAAAATAGTCTTATAAATGGACGTGAATGCTTGAAATGGATGTCCTAACAACATAGTTTAAAAGTAGAAGGAGCTTTTAACTGTTGTCAATGCTGTTCCCAAATAATCTGCACTGTTACTGCTAATTGGCATAAATCTTGCTCGTAATACCCATAGCAGAGATTTGCGCTGAAACCATTGCTAATCCTATAAACTGGTGAGTTTGATAAAGTGGGCTGCTCTGGGCATTGCTAATTTTATTTTCATGCTTCCACTTGCTATCATTCATTAACCCCCAAATGGTAAGCTGGTCTGTATACACAAACAAGAGAGTAATAGTCATCTTATTAGTGGCTATAACCATGAGTGGGAAATGACAATAAAATGAATACATACACAATTTACATAGGATGCCTTTTCTTGTGTGTTGGCATGATGCTACATGCTAAAAAAAGGGCCAGCTTCTCATCAGCATGTGAAAATTAAACCTAGTACAACGAAATTCTATATTGAATGGCATTATTTTTCACATGGCTTACTACTAGACCCCAGGCACTGCAACATGTAATACTACTGCTCTCTGTATCTCATTGTCTTATTCATTTAAAAGTACATATGTCACATTTTTTAAATTCTGTACCACGTACAGTTATTAGCGTAGCTATCAAGCATTGATAGCCTATCTAGGGCTCAAGCCTGCCCATGTGTCTTGTTAGGTGTAGTACTAACCAGGGTAAGGTCAAAGACCAAATTCTGGCATTACAATGGATGAGACACCCCTCATTGGTATTAGAGGAGATGCAGAGGACTGAATAAGCACCCCATGGTCTCTTCAGACATGTCCGTTTAAGGCAGAATCGGAGTGTACCACTGGAGTACAGTGGAAAGGCTTACAGTATTGACGCTTTATTTGTAATTCAATATAGGTGAGCTGGGTGCCTTAAAGAGGATTACAAAAACAAAGGCTCAGGCTGTAAGATAAGACTTCCCAGATTTCCATTTACATCCTGAAGAGAAGAAAAATCTGTCCAGGAAAAGACTGGAAACTTTATCTGCCAAACACTGGCCTGAATTTCACATCTAGTAGCCAGAATAACATAAAAATCCACTTTTTCTTATGAGTCAATGTCTTACTGTGATATAATGCTTAGTTATGACCACCTGGCAGCCCTTAAATAATTGTATACTGATTCAGTCTGGGTTTGCTTCCAGTGAAGGAAGTTTGGATGCAAAATAGCATCTCACTAAACTAATAGTAACCAAAAGAGTTTGGCTTGCATATGACTACGAGGAAGCTAAGCATCCTGCTCTCCCAGTAAGCTGTGGCTGCTGAGCAGCATGGTCCTGCGCTTGGCAAGAGCCCTGCACAAAACATGTTGTGTGTGCCAAAGCAGTGATTTCCACGGTCAGAACTCAACTGAATAAAAACTGTGACTTAATGCACACACTAGAGGGACAGTGGCTGGACCTACAGAACCAGATCGGATAACTAGGGAAAATGGACAGCATACTCCTCAGTAAAACTTTTCACAGATAAGTCAGCTTGGATAAGAGAATTTAATACTTGCCTAGGTATTACAAAGAAGTGAAAAGCAGTTGCAGAGAAAAAGATACCATTCGTTATCTAAGGCTAATTTTCTTCTAAGCAGGCAGAGCTAGTTTTTTATTTTATCCAAGAAAGCTGCCTTGGAACAAAAATAATACAATGGTGTGGATTATGTATTCTCTTGAGGAAAGAAACAAAATATTTAGCTTGGACTACAAAGGAAAAACAGTGTCAAGTTTTTAAAATTACTTCAGCATGTTTGAGTTCAAGACAGCACAGCAAAAGCAAAATGCTTGTTAAATCATTCTAGTGTGCAAGTATCATGGTTGATTTGATGTTCCAAGAATTGACTGCACCAGCATGCTAATTGTCAGGGTATGATTTTTAAATTTTTTTTTTAAATGTTGTTCATGTGTTGCCTTATTTGGTCACAGATGCTTTACTGCCTCTTGGTACAGGGCAAAAAATAAGGGAAAGAAAAAAGGCAGTTGGTTTAGTACAGTGACATTTTAGTGAACTCTAGCACCACATTCCCTATGGAAATATATATTCTGGACCAAACGATATTTCTTCAGAGACACTAATGAAAATACAGAACTAGTCTTGTTACGATTACCTCTCTCCACTTACTCCTGCTATCCCATGCTTCAGAGATGCTGTGTCTCTGTAGTGCTTATTGAACCCAACTGGAATTGCAGACATTCAACTTTTCTTCAAAAAGCTCAGCCCGCGCTGTCTGCACTAGATGTTTATTAGAGTGCTGGAGCAAATGGAAAGCATACCGCTGTGGGTATAGAGAAGATCTCCACAGGAGAGGCTGATATTGCTGGATTACCTGTCAAAAATGATCTGAGATGAAAGGGGAAGGGAGCAAAGAGAAGCTATAAAACATTCGAGGGGGAAAAAAAAAAATACAAAGTTTTAGAAGTGCTGTCAGTATAATCGGGGAGTAAAGTCAGATTGATGTTTTGTATAATTCTTTTGACTTCAGTAGATTTATACCAAGAGGCTTGTATGCCAATACAGATTTGGCCTTTTTGTTTACTTTTCTTTTCATAACTGTATACTCAGCCTTTATGCAGTGTCTACGTATGAGTTTATGTACGAGCAGCATTTCCACCATGAACAGACAGCAAGCCTTGTTTCTTGGTGTCCACAACAAAACTAAAAAAAAAAAACCAAACCCACAACAACAAAACAAACAAATGAAACACCTGCGTCTTTTAACTGATATTAAGGTATCAGCATTGCTGAACCTAACGAAGGGTTATTTAACATCCTTTTGTTTTAACTGCAGTTGCAAAGTTAACGATCTCCACAGTCACAATGAGCCCCCAGAACTGATGCTTTGACTCAGTGTTGTTGGGTGCATAAGCGAGATCAGAAGCTGACTCAAAATCTGCCAGGAACAAGAAATACTTTCTTTTCTGCAGAAGTGAGGATGAGCAGGAAGGGTCGGGGAGGAAAGACTCTACAGTATCTGGCCCTGGAAAGGGGAAGACTACTGCAAGGTGCTCTCTGTGCTCATTATTGTCTCACCCTAGAGTGCTGTTGAGAAGGAGCAGCTCAGTCCAGTTCCTGTTAGTGCCAGCAGCAGCAGAGAGAAGCCCTGCGTGGGCAGACACTGGGCTCGTGTTCTTCACGCCAGCAGAAAGGATCCATCTATCATGGAAATGACATAGTCAGTCTAGAGAGGTGAGGGCTGGGGAAGAGATGGAGGGTGAAGGATAGGTGAAGAGCTGAAGGTGAATTCATGCAGCAATGGAGAAAGGAGGAAACAATCCAGATGTGTTATTTCTGTGGTTCAAATAAGAAAAGTGGTACCCAGTTATCCCAGAGACAGTGCACAAAGGGAATGTAAATGGTACAGCCATCTGCAGCTGGCTGATCTATGGGCTCATATAGTCACCTCTGCACCTGTAGAAGTGGAATTTGCTATTTCTTAGAGACTGGGAAAGAAACAGATACAGTTCTGCTTGTATGTCTCTGGCCGTCTTCTGTTTCTCTTATCATATATCCCTTGGGGGGAATCTCATAGCAATTAGTTTCTAATTGCTGCAGTAATCTACAACTCATTTTATGAGAAATGCCTTCCAAACAGAATGGTTCTTCCATGTTTCACACAAGCAGAAATTAATTGCATCATAATTTTTAAAACTCCTCTTCTTTCCGCTCCCCCTTCTTTCATCACATAATACTTTATATTTCAAAAAGAAAGGTAAAATATTAGAAAGGAATTTTTTTTTTTTTTGATGAGGTACTCTTGTGCCACTGCTTAATGGCAAAGATTCACCTTGACGTACTATACATTTATTATAATGATGTAATTTGAATGATACTCCCAAAACTAGTGTGGACCCTTTAATACCTCTCCCAGGTGCTATTTAGTTGGGGGAAGAAGGCTTTAACCTTCTGCCTTTCGGAATCCCCCTAGTAAATCAACTGCATCTTGGGAGCATCTCCAAATGAAATTTGCTTGCTACACAGCAGCAGGGAGACGTGATAGGATTATAAAACAGGACTATTTTTCACTGCAGAAATGCTTGAACTCACTCCAGACAATTATGCAGCCTGCCATTTTACACATCATCTATTTCAGTATTCCTGCATCAATTATTCCATTAAAAGTACTGCCTACTAAGCTAGAACTTCTCATTGGTCCTGTAGACATGGAAGGGATGGGATACATTTCAAATTAAAAAAAAGAAAAAAGAAAAAAGGATGAAAAAGGGGCATTTTCATGTGAGAGGCTTTGGGACATGCATTTCAGCAGCCTCGCTGCATGTTCTGTACAAAATATTTTTATCTCACAGCCTGCTTAACACTATTATTTTCTACCCTAATATGGTTTAGCTCAGGACATAATGCTGAATTTTCCATTACTCTGTTAGCTGTCAGCTGAATTGAAAAGACATGTTAATTAGAAAAAAATTAATAGCTTTTTTCAAAGATTAACAGAAATTAGGGTGAAAAAAAAATTGTTCCAATAGGGAGGGCATGTGCATTTGCTGTAAATTCAGGAAATCTCCCAAAACAGAAAAAAACATTGTCAGAATTATAATTAAGGACGAAATTTTAACTCCCTGAAAGAACAGCTTGATGGCAATTGTTACTTTCCTTTAGATTTAATGTAGCATCTCTTACAATTTGATTTTTAATGGACACCATTTTTAATTCCCATTACTCTCTAGAATTAACAGTGTAATAAAGATCCTTGCAAACATTGAAATTTAACTAGTCAAAATGCCTTTAGGAGCCTTTACAGAATATTTTAGCAATTGAGCAACAGCTTTGATGCTATGAGTGGGGTGAAATGCAAAGCCAGCGTTAATTAGATACAGAACTGGTTGCACCGTCTCATCTTCTTCAAGAATTAGGCTGACTTGGATCCACAGGCTGCAAATGAAGTTACACTGTTGGACGACAGGACAGTTTGTTCATTGTCAAGTTTGGAGAGGCGTATTAGGAAAGGTGACTTGAAGGCTGAATACTTTATACTTCTGTCTTTTTTCCATTAAAGTTGATAGCATGAAGTAAAAATGTTAGCTTTTCAACATCTCCTTTGATGAGAAAGTGTTTTGGCTTTTGCAGATATTGGACAAAACAGAGGGGAACCTGTACAAAATATGAGCTCAGTGACACACCCAAGAATTAATTAATAGAAGAAGTATCTTTAGATATGATAAAAATAGCAGAGATGTTTGAGAGGCTGTGTAGTTGGAGACCTAGACCCTGAATAAAACCAGTGCAGGCTGAGATACAAATATGTGCATAAGCTGAATTGACAGAATAGACTTGTCTGGTCAGAAAAGGTTTTTAATTACAGCTGAGTTAGAGTGCATCTTCCCCAGGAAAAATTGTGATAATACATTGCCATAATCATAATTAACATATGCTGTCTACCACAAACGCCAAGGAAGACAAGGTTATCGGTAGTGAAGTGTGTTAGCGTGCTGCTGTGCTGGGGGAGACACAGCCGGTTGGAAACGCGCTGCCTGCAAAGTCCGTGGTGACGCCTGACTTAAACTGAAGTGTCCTCAAGCTCTCCTGATGCACTAAGAATAATGGCAAGTCTGACACTGATTTTTTCCCTAGCGCTTATTTTGGAAGGAAGTTACTGATGTCAGCAGGACTCACGACAATGTCAAATAACTACATTTCTTAAGGAGAGGCTGCCTCAGTGAGTAAAACACATTTACTTGTTACATGGAAACCAAATCTGTTCATATTTAATATAATTTCCTTTGTCACTCTGGGTGATTATCAAAGACAGAATCTCCTCTCTTATGTCTCTTTACACCACATCACAAAGAGGCTGTAGGAACAAATCCTGCTATCGTACAACCGTGTGATCATCCTCATTTTGCCAGAACTTTATTCTGCCCGAAAGCACTGTGCAGGCATGCTGCCCTCTGCTTCCATGGCTACATGCTGGGCAGTAGTCAGGCAGAATGGGTGCGTTGCAAGACATTGGCCTTATCCCTGGAAGATGGAAATGCATGAATAAATCAGTTTTGTCCCCAGTGAGGGTTCATCTTTGGCCACTGCTGTACTGGGCTGAAGTCCATACCTGTACCCAGGTGGGTGAAAGTACAAAGGGATCTCTCTTTGGTAGCTGATCAGTGTACTGTCCTTTGAAATGTTTGGGCTGAGAATTTAGTTCTTGATGCATCTGACCATGAAATAATTAACTGGAGGAAGTATTTTTGCATAATGCTGGCTGATAAGAGAAAAGAAGGAGCCAGGAGAACTTCTAAGACATTGACACAAGGGAAGACTCTGCCAGGGCACCCTTCTAGTGGGTAAGGAAAGCAGAGATGTCATCTTAGTTTTTAAAGCAGACAACACACACTGCCCGTGGGGATGGGAGCAGTTCTCACCACTACAGTTTTACTTCCTCCTTTCCTCACCATCTTCCCCAGCCGAAAGTCAGCAGGCAGAGGGGTGGCTGTGGGGACGCTGGTTCTGACCAGGTAGAACCAGTGTAGAACCATGCACCAGGTAGGTGCTGTGGCATGGGGTACAGAGATAAGGGCTCCTTGGAGGAAGCAGGGACCAGCTATGAGACAAAGTCAGAGTGTGGCTATTGGTCTCCTCCAGCCCCTTAGAGCTTGCTCACAAGCAGTAAATGCTTGGTGTAGCTTTTCACCCCTCTGGGCCTGTTGGTCAGCTAATGGTAATATTCTTTCTGTGCTCCCTGAAGATGGAGGAGATTGCTTGCAGGCATGCACCAAACCATTCAATCTTGGTACAGGGTGTTTTTTTTGTTTGTGTTTTAACCAGGGTGAGGATCTATTTACCAATGCCTCTCCATCACCATCCGTACTGTTGTTAGAGTTAAAGAAAAACTCTTACGAAGCTGAACAAGAGCCTTTCTCTTCTATGAAGATATACACAAGAGGATCAGCAACTGCTCTGGGTTTTAGGAGCTTGTGCTGGAGATCTCATTAATTAGAAATTCCAGCCCATTGGTTCTTCAGCCTGACCTTGAGTAGGTTGATAGGCTCCCTGTGCTCCTACTTTCAAGACTCCCATTTCATGGGAGTTGCTTGACCTTGGCCATATAGTCATGCTACTGCCAAAGTCTCTGATGCTCTTTCGTAGTCCAGAACTACTGTCTCCTCTCAAGAGGAGGCGGGGACGATTAGGAAGAATGGTTTGACAGTTCTCTGAATTCTTAAGTGCAACCTGTTTGGGGGCAATTTGTGCTGGAAATCTTTCCTTTCATTGTCTTTATCTGTCACCTAGAATTTCTGGGTTTATGGTTTTCTGACTGGAGAAAGGGTAATCTTTTATATAGTAGTGTTGATGGCTGTGCTCCTTATGCCCCCAAACTGTGCAGCACATTTATCCTCAGCCTAATACCCTCATGAATGGAAGAGCAAGCCTTTCTTCTAGGTAAAAAGAATCAACAGCCTGAATATCTGTTTCATAGTCCCCTCCATATGTATAGGGAATGGGGATAACAAACTAACCTTTCTTCTAGAGGCTAATTGGATTTCACACAATTTGTAAGCACCACTAATTCACCAGATATATTAAATTCAGCTTTAACGTTCCCACTGGGTAGCTTGGCTATTGACCTTCCTCCCCCTTGCTTTTTATTCTATTCTATTTCAAACTTACCCATTTCCAATACTTAAATAAACAGGCACCTTGTGCTGCAGCCCTTTTGAGAGCAGTGTTTCTTCATGCACGAAGTCTTACAAGCTGCTGTGCACATACATGCATGAATATTTCTTATTCCACTTAAATAAGCATCACAAATGCTTATTATAGAAATAATGCATATTGGTCAGAAGTTGGTGTCCCTTCTCTGGTTTGGTCGCATTATAACAAAATAGTTCAAGTGGACATAAAATACTCATAATCAACCTACTGTAATTATACAGCCTAATTAAGAGGATCTGCATTTTTCATCAATAAAAAGGTGTAAAAATTCCTCCTTGCATCAAAGAAAACACATGATCATGCTGACTTGCCCAGAATTTTCTCTTCTGAAGGTGAGAAAGGAAGAAAAAATCTCTACAGAAGAGTGGAATTTGATTGTTTCAATCAAACTATGTAGGCTTAAATGTAAACCATGTCTCTCCATGATTACAAGAAAAAGCTGAGATCTCTGAATAATGTTTTAATGAATGGAAATCTCGCTGCATGTTTCTATTGTGAGGTCAAATTATGGGCCCTGAAACCTGGATGGTGAGGTGATTTTTCCTGCCCTTCATGGTGGCTCACTGCAAACACAGTAGTGAGGGGACAGCACGACCATGGCCTTGCCAGGTTTCCACGTGGATGTTTGGTGGCACAGGAGAGCGGAGGTGGAAGAGGAGATGAGCGAGTCCCCTTCCCTTAGTGGCTCAGAGAAGGGCTCCCCAGAATGTAAGTGCACATGCTGCTGTGGCGTGGGCTGGGCACGCAGGAGTGCTCCTGATCCATTTTTGAGTGTCAACATCTGTGCTTTTTCTGCTCATCTTTCTATTGCTTATCCATTTTAAGCAGTGTTTTTTCATAAAAGTGGATAAGTAATTCTCTTTCTGTGAATGCAAATGTGGAATCTATTGAGTGGGTGTGTGCATACTTTAAAGAAATAATTGAATCCAAACATCTCTTCTTTTTAAATGCAGGAAACCAGAATCTAATAAAATGTAAATCAATTCAGTGTCTGCTTTGGGCTTGCAGTCTTCAGATTGTTTAAAAAAAAAAAGTATTAAGTGCTGTGCATTCCAATATCAACATCTTTATTTTCCATCATATCCCCTTAACCCCTCCAGTCTTCTGAAATCTCTTTTTTTCTGGACATGTGGTGAAGTGCTTGTCAGAGAAGAGAAAGCAGTTAATTTAAAGTCTACTCCGCATGTTCATTAATTACCAATACTCATTCTGGCGCATGACCTTGCTGAATCTTCCTGTGGACAAGTCTGTCTGCGTTTGGTTTCTGTACCATGCTTTATTGATTGCAAATACCCAACTGATTAATTGTAAAGCACAATTGCCTTTGTGATTTAGGACTTTGGCTTCTCAGACCTGAAATAAACATACCACTGCCAATTTGTCTTGGGATCCAGGTGTTGGAGTATCAATAAGTCTATCACATTTCTGGTTTCAATTAAAACAGAATTTAAACCGATTTTAGTTACCTTCTCAGCTCAGTTAACTCTCCGTGCCTGTCTAGCTGCTAGTCTGACTTTCTTAGCTCCATCTAGCATCTATTGCTGAAAAAGAAAGGACATGAGCAGGCATCTAAAATATGTGAATTGTCTTTAGCTAACAGACGATTGGATGTGTTCAATTTTATAGCATTTATCAAAGCAATTTAGAAAATAAGAATACGTCTTAAATCAGTTCTGCTCTTGACAGGCTTTATGTGTGTATGGCATACAAATTGTCTTCTATGTTTTTTTTGGCCTTAAAGGAAGCTGTTTCAGAAGACAACTTTTCCCCTGTTCTGAACTCTGGAAGCCTACAAGCTAAAGAAGTATGATGATTTAAAGAAAGCAAATGGACATCTCTTTTCTTTGAGCATAACTGTTAGATCTGCAGATACTTAGGGGACATTTTAAAGCTACTTATGCATTGGTATCGCTTTCTGTTCTGCTGTCTAAATTCTCAAAGAGGAAGGATATTACACAGAAAACAGTTGATAAAGTCATTGTGACTAAGGGAGAGAGGAGCAGAGGAAGGAGCCTTCCACTGGCCCTCGCTTATCCTAAGACTTGCACAGAATCAAGCAGTTGGTTAAAGATGACGGTTCCCAAGATAGAAGACGTTCAGCCCCCGGGTTGAACCGGTGGTGGTTTTATTCCAAATCTCCTTTGCGAGACCTCTGCTGACCATTTAGGCAGAGGTCTTTCCTCATTCCATGACATAAGAAAGAGATGGAAAGTCTGGAGGCAGGACTGTGTACATAAATCACTGTTCTGAATAATCACTAGCTATAGTGTCTGATCATTTATCATTCAGCCTCACCTGGCTCCATCAGAGCCTAAAAATAGGAAACTCTGATAAAGACATTTCTCAGGTGAAGAAGACAGTTCAGTTAACCCTGTAGTCCTCTTCAGAGACGTGCTCTATCATCTTCTTGGCAAACAGCGATGGCCAGTCCAGGCTACCGGAGGGCAACCCATTAGCCATGCAGACACAGCGAACCCTGTCATTCTGCAGATTATGGGAGGGAACAAAAGGAGCTGGTTAATCGTGACACCCTTTTAAAGCACAGGAGGTTCTGCACTGGTAGGTGATTCAGACTACGGCTTAAATCTTCAGGCTTTTGATTTCTAATTCTTTTTTATTATTTTATTAATGGATTACAATTTTTAAATACTGCTGCTGTCTCCAGAAGGATGGTAGGAATAGGCAGTTACTCACAGCTGTGCAGGTATATATCCTGTGAATTTACTGCTCCTTTTCCAGGTGAACTCACAATATCTGTAGCATCACAGATATTTCAACAAACTGTGAGCTCACATCCAGAGAGATTCTTGACGCAAGCTCCATTTTGTCAAAATGCTTAGTTCTACAACTGCTGTATTAAAATGAACCAGGCGGCTCAGGATCTTTCAGAAGACCGTTATCTTTCCTTTCTGCAATTAAAATTGCTGCAGCAGACACTTAATGGACTGTCACTGCAGAAATCCCCTCTTGGAAATCCTAGCTATATTGTCCTCTCAGGGAAGGTTTTCATAATATAAGCAGAGAAGGATTTCATTTGACAAGAAAAGAAACCACACTTAATGAAAACCTAAGGAATTGCAAACAGTTTTGTACTCCCTAAAATCTCTGTTAATCTCTACCAACTTCTGTTTCTTCTATAATATACATTATAAAGTTTTTTTAAAAATCAAACCCTGGCACAAAGAAAAATGTTACCATCAAATCTATTAGAAATAATTACTTTTTAAGAAATAAATTTATGCCTCATCGACTGGAGTGTGAAGATTTAACTTCCTTCATTGGAATTGCTTTAAGCTACAGGAATTGGAAAGAGAAAATTTCATGCAGTGTGATCCTTTTTAAGTCAATATTGTCTTTTTAATCCTGAATTTCAAATTAAATATTATCCTCCTTTAAACAAAGGCATACACATATATCTTGGAAATCAATGCTATTTATCCTGCCTACTGTAATTATATGCACAAGTTTAATTTTTGTTATAAATAAAAAAGCTTGTAGACTTAAAAATGGAAAAAGACAAAATCTTACTAATTTGATGGTTTCTGCTCTCATTGCTAAGGGTGCATGATAATAGTCACCAATAAAATCACCATTTTCAGGTAGCAGCATAGGTCCTTGCACTAGCAGGCTACTATTGGGTTTTATCTTGTGCTTTAATAAATGTATAGCTAAGAGCAAAATGCAGCATTTAAAAACAATGATTTTCAGGTTATCAACTGGGGTAAATTTTTGTTGATGTGAACTTTCTTTCAGGGTTTTCATGGTGTTCCAGACTAATTATTGGATATAATTAGAATAGTAGATTAGAGTAAGCTAAAGCAGAACATACACTTTGAAAACAGTCCAGACTGCTTGGGGGGAGACTAGTACTTTTTTTTTTTTTTTTTTTTTTAACTGAGAAAATGTAAGAAAAAAGACTTTTGAAGAATGGAGATAAGAAGGCTTATAAGGTTATTCAGGAGTCACTAAAAACCCCTAAAACAATTAATGCAGGGTAGAGATTTGGCCTTGCTCGTCAAGAACAAGCCAAAAAAGTTCCATGCTGGCAATAAGGTCTGGAACCAGCCATCCCAGCAGAGCAGCCCACGGCCCCGCTTCCTGGCTTGCGTCCTCTTTAGCTTCATGTCCTTCAGGGGTGAGCATACCTAGGGCTTTCTTCTGATGGTTTTCTTTTTCTATGCACCGCTGAGGCAAGCTGGCTCTGGTGCTGTAAGATCCAGCACTTAAGTCACATGTTTTCACAAAGAAAGTTTACTCCAGTGACTTTATGTAGACAGCAATACATATGGGGCATGTTTCAGGGACATACAGTAATGATCAAGGATTTAAGTTAAATAAACAAAAGGTAAACAGAAAATGCCACACACATGGTGAACATAAGCAACATGGCTAAACCCGCATAATATGTGACACCCGTTATATTCTGAATTTTGCAAAGTTTTGCACTATTTAATGAGAGTGGGGCTGTTTTTTGGCTGTCTTTTCTACCATATTGTGGTGAGTTCTTAATAGTGGAAGTTACAGCAGGAAACAAAAAGGAACAAATAAAGCAGATATAGAAGTTATTGTTTCCTGAATATTAGGAGCTCAACAAGTAGATTAGCTAATTTCTTTACCAGCCTCCAATACTCATCCAGACAGCTGTTCATAATGATAAAAGACATATAATAACCTACTATCTGAAGGGACAAGAATGCAGCAAAGTGAATTGCAAGTATTTCTGCTTGACATGTAAATCAGGTTTCTATCCTTGTGCATGCTGGTAGTTTTTCATTGCGTTTGGATCCTTGATCTGAAGGCTTTCTTGGTTGCCTGGACTTTCTTTTTGCTTGTGGTGGTTGTGGGGAGTTCAAGGACAAAATATACACTTCGATTTATGACCTGGAGACAATAAAAGCACCTGTGGGTTCTTTTTGATTTCATCTAAAAGGCTGGGAAATTTTTGAACCCTTATGTTGTGACCTAGCTTTGCACTACGTGTAACTGTGTAGTGGTTTCTGTATTGAAGGGCGAGCTAAGCAACCCATGAGAGTTTTCCATGGCATAAGTATAGTACTTAGCATTCAGATGGGAACTTGTGTATTGAGCCAAACGCAATTATTTGGAAATGAAGCAGTGCCACTGATTCCTCAGGGAATGCATCCTCAGGGGGAGGACTGTAATACCAAGTGCTGGTTTGAAATGGCATCTTTCCTGTGGGAGAATTCTCTATAGGTAACATGTTAACTATTTTCAGCCTAATTTTAGGCAAACAGAAATTGGAATTCACTAAAGTTTGCAAAGAAAATTCTACCTTTGATCAAAGCCATAGCAGTTTTCAGCTTGCTCCATTTTGAAAGTAATGCTGATGTGAAAAGCAAGCTTTTCACTAATGTTTGGCATCGTAACCAGAGCTGGGACTCTTAGGCAGTGCTTTAATTATACATTATATTAACCAGTGTGAAATACTGAGCCTTATTAAGATAGCCAAAAGCCTTCTTATAGTTGATTTATTAGAGCTTGAAATTAACTTTTCACAGTCCAGTTCAAAGAGATCAGTAGATATGGAAATTCAGCCCTGTCCACAGTAAGTTTCTATCTCCAGTGCTCTCTCCAGTCCCTTCCAATGCATCTACCCTCTGTAAAGACCCCAGTGCCCAGACATGCCAAAACGCTGGGCATCAGCTGTCAGCCTCACACCTCCATTATAAATGTCAGTGTCGATTTTGCAGTCGCTTGGAATGGTCTCCTGAAAAAAATGGAGCTTAAAAAACCCACACGTTTACCCTGGGCTCAGCCAGGTGCTCAGATGTGTGGCTGGTGGGCTGCTCCAGGCTGGCTGATGCTGGAGATGTTCCACTCTGGCATGTTTGCAGATGAGCATTTTTGCTCCTCCTGACACAGTACTTGGTCAGTATATGGCTGGGATGTCAGGAGCTCAGGCTGAAGTTCGAGACAAAGTCAATGGGGTAGAGGTACTTTGTTCTTCTCAGTAGTGTTTTTCTCCTCTTCAAAGTAAGTGTTACTTTCCACTTCATATGAGTTTTCAGAGCATTTTCTGAAGATGGAAGAGCATCATCTTTCTTTCCCTCAGAAGAGCACCTATGAGCTTGCCAGGAGCCTGAATAAAAGGCAATTTTCTACAAGATATAGCGACATCTGGGTGTTTATGGATCTCTCCAAAGAGCAAAGACATGCACATTTTCCACTAGTTGTTGGTGTTAAGTGGAGACACCTTCTATAGGAATGTGTTGCTTTTCAGCCCTTCTTGATATTCCCACTAAAATAAGCAAAGCCATAAATGTCCTCAGCACACATCTGGAGTCTGCTGGACTTGCTGTCTTTCTCTCACACCCACGTGGGTTGGGATCTGGACAGGCAAGGTCTAATGAGACTGCCGTCTTTTTTCAGTCAGAGCAAAACCTGTATATCCTTTCATTTGTCAATATCTAATGCCAGATGGCAGATGACAGGACTGAGAGGCTGTACCTCCTGCAGCATACTCCAGCTGAAAGTGAGCTGCAGCAGAGCCAGGCCCGTTACTTTAGAACGGCAACACAGAAGAAGAAATCTTAACATGTCCCAGAATACCTCAATGGGGCTTCAGTTCTCATTGTGATGGCAACATTGGACAGGATGCAGTGACCCATTTCCTTGCAACAGCATGCAAGTATGAAGTAGGTGTCTGTAGCCAAGAAGCCTAGAGAATACCCATTCCATGTATTTGCATGTTCCTCAAGAACATTTCCTAACATGACATAAGAAATCTGAGTCCTGTTTCAAACACACTAAAATATAATAACCCAGGAACAATGCCTTCAAGTACATTATGTTGCAGAAAAAGAGCAGGAGCCAAGCATGGGCATCACTATTGTCCCAGGTCACTCAGCTATCCTTAGGGAGCTTGTAATGCCCCACACTAGGGGAAAAAATTAAACGGGATCCTCTAGCTGTATAGAGAGCTGAGTTGTCCACCAGTCAGTGAGATGCTATTCTTCAGCCAGCTGGGAGGACAGTGGCAGATGGTAATTTCATCCTATACTTCATCTCCCAGCTAATTGCAGAGAAGTAGGAGGATGGAAGACAAAGATGCAAGCCTCGTGCCCTTGTGTCCCAATAGTCAGCCTACCCTTTGAATAAGATTTATCGCTGGGATTTACTTTTCAAAGTCTTTAGAACTTCCTCCATTTTCCCTGTTCCTGTACCTAATCAGGTATTTTGTTTGGGTTTTGTGATGAATGTTGGCTGTTCACCTCTTGATTTTGTTAAAAATATTGTTCAAACAGCAAGTCCATCATCTGTAGAGTAGTAGGGAGAGTTACAGATCTCTGCCAATTGAATATGGGGACTAGCTCCCAGAACGATGGCATTTTAAACTTTTCTCCTGATAGCACGCTTCCAGTGACCGGCCATGCATTTTCAGATTTCCAGACTCTCAGATATCAGGTCTCTGATGAAATCAGTGGATCTAGAGCTCCCACACCTTGTGCTTTTATATTTGATGCTGCGAGGCAAGGCATGGGTCTGGAGCTCCAGGTACTGCAAGATATAATTTCCCTCTAGGATGGCAAAAAAGAGAAGCAAGGCATTCAACACCATTAGCCAACATGACCATGTCTTCTGTTTATCTCAGGCAGCTTTCTACATCCTGCTTTTGTGTTGTCCCCAGACAGAGGTCTTAGTTTTAGATGACTGCAAACTATTGCTTTTCCTTTTCCTGCAGAGCTGTCCTTGGCAGAGCTCCCACACCGGCGGCTCCCGCACACCTCCCCTCCCCTGGCTTGTGCCTTTCCCACTTGGTAACCCCCATCCCCACCACTCCGCCTTCTGTGGGACGGGCACCTCTGCAGCGAGGGATGGTGCTTTATCACCCCACGTCAGGGTGGCAAAAGCAGGGAGAAGAAGACACATCTGGAGTAAATATGTGGATTTAAACGATGGTTGGGTGGGAAGGGCATCCAATGATACTTTGGGCCTCTCCCTCAATGAGAGGGAGGCCTAAAACCTTTAGGCTTTAAAACCTATTGTCAAGATTGCCTGCTCAGGAAGAGAGAGTCACATTTCTGTACCTGTGCTGTGCCCAGCAGCTCTCTGTCTCCTTAGTGGTTCTTTGAGTTTTTAGGGTCTGTTGGTACTAAGGTACTCATCAGCATGGGCAGTGGTGTCACAGCCTTGCCTACCAACGTGGCATGGGGAGCATCCCTGCTTCTTATTTTAGCAGTAGCTACGGAATGCCCATGTCATTCCTTAGGGTGACTAATGTATTCTGTCAGCTCCTGATTGGACTGGAAATGCCATACCTCATAGAATTTGCAAGGTAGTTGGGATTTGTGCAAGTATTTGACACTGTCCCACATGACATCCTTGTCTTTAAATTGGAGAGACATGGCTGGACCACTCGATGGGTAAGGAATTGGCTGGCTGGTCGCACTCAATGAGTTGCGATCAATGGCTCGATGTCCAAGTGGAGACCAGTGTTGAGTGGTGTTCCTCAGGGGTCAGTGTTGGGACCGGTGCTGTTTGACATCTTTGTCGGTGACATGGACAGTGGGATGGAGTGCACCCTCAGCAAGTTTGCCGAGAACACCAAGCTGTGTGTGCAGTCAACAGGCTGGAGGGAAGGGAT